>NW_008239767.1:6363787-6379021 GCF_000691975.1 Corvus brachyrhynchos
GTGTTACCACACATAAATTTTTCAGTACTTGGAATTTAAATACATAAAATTTAAAAGAAAGTAAGATGAAACAGTAGTTGTACTTAAGTTTCCATGGATCGGATTCTAAATGCCTATTCCTTTTTCATGAGATTATTCTGCCAGAATATCCTTACTTTTCTAGTTTTTACATCTGCAAAGTTCAGTTAGGTCCCTTCCGTTTTTTCCAGGAACTGACAATGCAATACGTAACCCTTACCATAGTTAAATCAAAGATGATTGGGTAACTTGCACACATATTCTGATGGAATACTCACCAGGTCAAGAAGATCAAATAGTTACTGTCTTTAAACTATGGTTTTACTTTGATGAGAGCCCTTAATTTGGCTTCTTCTCCCCACCAAGGTTTTTTCCCTTCCGTTTTTTCCAGGAACTGACAATGCAATACGTAACCCTTACCATAGTTAAATCAAAGATGATTGGGTAACTTGCACACATATTCTGATGGAATACTCACCAGGTCAAGAAGATCAAATAGTTACTGTCTTTAAACTATGGTTTTACTTTGATGAGAGCCCTTAATTTGGCTTCTTCTCCCCACCAAGGTTCTGGTATCATAAGAACGTATATACAGTCTACATGAAATAGAAGAATCAGACCTACTTCTCCTAAATTTGGCTGAAATAAATCAATTGAGGGGAAAAACCACAATGACAACAACCATCAGATAAACAAAAACCCCAAACCAAGCCCAAACAAACAAAAACCCAACCCAAACAAAAAAAAAAAAACAAAACCAGAGGCAACTAGGCAGGAATCACAAACAGCTTGGTACTGATTTTTTAGAAGTTTCTATGCCAATGAGTTATAAAAAAATCTAAGCCAGGGTACTTAAACCGTGGTTGGTTTTGGTTGATTGGTTTTGGTTTGCTTAGTTTGGGGTTTTCTTTTTTTTTTTTTTTCACGTAAAGAATTGCAGTCACTAACTGGGATTTTAAGTGGCACATCTGGGGATTCGCTGCCATGAATTATTGCATTTAGCTGCCTAAGCCTGCCAATCAGTTTGCTTTGGGAACTTCAGGTATGTGTGGGACCAGGGCCATTTTCTGGAAAGAGATGGGTTTGCATGTAACCAGCTGAGAAAGAGTCACCTTTTTCAAAGCATTCAGCAACAGTACTCTGCCTTTTTTCCAGGTGTATTTATTAATTAGAACAAAGCAAAACAACGCAAAACAAAGCAGCTCCCCCAAAAGAAACAAACAATTATTAAAAAACCCAAACAAGTAGAAAAACTATTGTCTATAACTCAGTTGAAACCAAATATGGGTTTTAAAAAACAGTTGTACAAAAATCACTAATTCATTGATCAGCATTTAGCAAACATTTCATATTAGAGATTCAGGAAAATAAGAACCTATTTTCAGCTAAAGATGTTTAAAAATTACTTAATATGTTCAAAATGATCAATTAAGTTGTTTCACAACTTCTGCACTAGTGAGACCCCAAACAGCAATAGAGAAGATTCCTCATGACCTTCAGGAAGGACTTCCTTACGGTGACCAAGCACTGGCAGAAGTTGCCCAGAAAAGCAGATTAATCTTCCATTTTGGTGATATTCAAAAGCCATCTAGGCATGGCCCTGAGCAACATGCTGAGCATGGAGGTCAGGGGAGTTGACACGCAGAGGTCCCTTCCCACCTCAGCCAGTCTGATTCTGTACAGCAGTGATCCATTCTTCCCTCTGAACTATTTACGTGTTTGCTCTCCTTTTAAGTTAATGCAATACAAGACTCACACTTAGGGATTGAGCTCTACTGTTTTATTTTGCTTCCTGTAAAGAAATTACTAGCCCTCAGAAATATTTCTAAGAAGCAACAAATACTCTTCTCTTGCTCCTGGCCCTGGAGGACAACTAATTTGCAGCACTTTAAGATCAGCTTCCAGGTTTTCTTAAATACGTGGCCTTCATAGCCTATCTGTACTTCTGACCTCTCTAAATTTTCTTTTTAACCACTCCCTGAATGCTGCAAATTGCAGTAATAACTAATTAAAGATTATGCAGTAATGATTGATTCTTATGTAACTGTATACTTTACAGATATTGAAATTTTACATAAAACTTTTTTTCTTGATACTGTTTGAAACAGAAAGATAGCATTTTGTCTCATGAGTTAACTGTTTTCATTTTTTTTCCAGAGTTTAATTAGTCTTTAATTACTGGTTAATTATTCTCTAAGTTATCTGCTTTTCATTCACATGTTTAATAGCCGGCTGTATTTCAGCAGCTTGAGGTGAGATCTTTGTACATGAATTTGAAAGAGGGATATTAAAGCAACTTACATGGAGTAATGCTGAAGTCAGCATAATTTGGAATGACTTTTTTAAGATCCAAGATTTCCTTTAAAGAAGTTTTTAGTCTGATTCTTCTGGAGCTGCTAAATAGCCTCTATAAGAGATAATTTAAACATTATGATTTACTTCTTGCTTGCGCGATTTTTTTCTCCCCTGTGTTCATCTCCTCTCTTCATGCCAGCACTAACAGCGTTTCACAGGATGTGCAGATCTACACTGGGATAACAACATCAATCAGATGTCATGCCCCAGCATTTCAGCCACCCAAATTCAGCAATACTTTCCCTAAAGCACAACTAGATGAATATGTTCCAATTCTGTTTTGATTATCTACTCCTTCCTGGACCCCTGCAAGTTCTTTCTTCTGAAATAATAAAGATGAGACAATGACTGGGGCAGATCTGGGACAAGATGGAAAACATCTTCTAAGTGCTTTGGTAGCTGTTACTCACAGCTCAGAGCCTGGCAGAGCTGCAAGATTTGAGGTTAGGAAGGGAAGTGTCCTCTGTCAGACTGCTATGAGAATGGGAATAGTGAGTTTTTCAGTTCAGTGTATTTTTTTCCTGGTGAGAATATTTAGTCAAATCCCCCCCAGGCAATTTCCAACTGAAAGACTACTCTAGAATTGGCAACCAGCTTGATGATTTCTGTGATCTACCTGAAAACATACATTAGTTGTCTGAAAACATGCTAGATAAGATGTGTTAGATCAGACTTTGAAGTAAATAAAAGGACAATTTGTCAAAATTTATGTAGGAAACACTACCTTGAACTGTGTGAGACATTTCAGATAAAGGATGTTTCCTTCATTCCTTCTCCCTTTCCTTCTCTTAAGTATTTTAGAATAATCTAAAAAAAAACTTCAGAGTAGCAAGGAAATTTCTGTTTAGGATCTCTGCAGATATTGCCTCCTCATTCAAAGGAGAGGAAAATTTCAAAGTCAGAAACTTTAGTCAGTAGGGCTTCTCTGTCAATCTTTCTTTTTTGAAAAATACCCCAAAATTCTCTAGAAGAAAGATTTCTAGACAAATCCATAGCAACTTCACATCCTGAGACAAAAAAAGTAATAAACCCTCCACACAGTAACTTAATAAGAAGCAAACTCAACTACAACTTGTAGATTGTTTATGAAAGTACAAAATAAATTAATGGCTCAGAAAAGAAGAGGCAAAGTTTCTAAATAAGACCTGATGTCAGAAATACTGAAATCTTAGTGGCTGAGAAGCAAAGGAGAGAAAGATACACTTGACAGAACCGATTCCCATAAAAAAAATTATTTGCATCTTCTGACAAGACATAGAAAAATTTGTGGCCATAGATATGCACTCAAACATGAGGTTAGCAGTCCATAAACTTAGAATAAACAGTCTTTCCAATGGGTGCTCACTCCTAATTTTATCTTACTCTCTTTGATCATTATCCTGCTGCAATGTGTAAGAAAACAGAAACAGTTTGCTCTCTATAGAAGTGACAAAGATGTAGAGAAGGTTCCTGAGAACAGATATTTGTAGTTATAGATAGGCATCTTACCTTTTCCTTCACTCCCTCAATCACTTAGGATGTAAGGATGTGTAAATACAAATTAATTTGGGTTTTCAATAGGAGGAACAAAAGATGGTAATCTTATAAATATATTTGAGTGTGAATAAAGACAGGTATTTCTCAGAGAAACAGAGTCAAAAAGACAATAAAAAATTCCAGATGTGAATTTATCTTTTCAGCTGCAGAGACAGCTTGCTGCAAACCAAAACAATCCCCTGAAAAAACACCACCTCTTCTAGGGACAAACAAGTGTGTCTGGAATCATGGAGAGCTTGCATCCACAACATGGGAGGAGGTGAGATCTCTGATTCCCTAAGTGGCTTTTTTGGTCTGAAGAAGGAGAGAGGTTTACACGTAAGAACAGCAAAACTGGTCTTTGTGAATACATCTTTATCCAAATGTAAATTTTACAGCAATTATAAATTGAAGTCAGTGAGGTTACAGTGGTTACAATTGAGGGAAGAAATTAGATATTAGCTCAGTATTTCTATTTGTTAGGACAATGATGAAATCATTCTACTGCAGCTCATTATTCAATAGTGTTTAAAAATTCTGTGCATATATTTTCCTTGGCTAAACTTATCATATCAAAATAATTTTTCTCTCTTTGTTATGAAAGTTGATTTAATATAGTGCATTTTCTTCGACACTAGATTTTCAATAAACTTAAATTCAACACTGGGAATACTGAATGGATTGAAGGAATTAGCATATCTATTTGAAATAGTGTTATGGAGAAGGAAAAACCCAGGATATTTGATTTTCAAAAAAACTTCTAGTAAAATTTGAACTTGTATAAACTGATCCCCGGCTTTTTGAAAATAAGAGGAACCAATTTAAAAATATGAAATTGGAGCTTGAACTGGGGGAGGGGGAGTGAACTAGCAAAGAAATACTGGTCATTATATTATATGTTATCAACAGGCTCCCATAAATAGAATCCCAATATCTAAAATTAAATATATCATATACATTGGGATTAAAAAGAGTCATTGGTTTATTGTGGGCTGCTTGATGTACACAAGTCAGAGATATGTACTTTGGATCTCTTATTCTCATTGCTGACTGCAGATTTAATGCAATTATTATCCAGGGCTCAGTGTTTTCAAATGAGATTTAGTATTCCTTCTCCATTAGACTGCTATAGAGGAGGAAAAGAAATTTTAACAATAATTTTTTGTGTGTGAAAATGAAAAAAAACCCTGTTACCATTTAGAAAGCTCTGTTGCAAGAGACTTACATGAGTTCTATAATTGTAAAAGACAGACCCTGCCTATGGAGTTGCTGATCCTTGATCATCACAACTTCTGGGCCAGCTGCTTTTTTAAGCAAGCACACCAAATAAAGTAAACACAAATACAATATTCTGTCACTTCTCTGTATGGAAAAATAATCTTTTGGACATAAATTTGAATCCATGTATGGGAGGAAATATTGAATGTCACAGTATATGGGGGTTTGGGGGTTTTGTTTTTGTTTTTTTTTATATACTGTAGAGTAAGCATACATCATAGCTATTTGAATCTAAACAGAAGCAACCAAGAATATTCAACTTTATGTTTTACCTGCTATGCCTAAGTTCTCAGTTCTGACTTTTTTTTCAGAGAGACTCTGATGGTGTAAAATGGTTTTTATCATGACCTGCCTGTCTGCAAGGCAGCATGAGATTATCTAGCCTGTGGAAAAAACCCCAAAAAACCAGAGTGGGGTAAAAGGCAGTTGCTTGGCTTTATTCACTGTCTTTATGTTGGGCAGTAGACATAAGTGACCATAATAATTGCAAAGAGCTACTCATGGTAAAAGATGTCAGCCAAGGCTACTAATCCTGCTGGGATGACAAACTACAATAAAAAGAATTCTCAGGTGTATTTGTTTGAGGCCGATTTAAAACACTTTAAAAATATTGTTTGTTCGTTCATTTGTTTCTTTAGTATAGGTGGTTAAGTAATGCCTTAGATCAGAGCCTGGATGTTTATCACCTAGGGTGAGCCTGTCAGGGTCTATAACCAGCTTTCAAAAGTGCATGATCTTGAAAATTTGTTCTCTAAACATAGCACTTCTTTTGAATGGAAATGTTGTTTTGCATGGGGTGAATCAAGTCGGAGTCTTGATTGTAGCTGTTCCAGAACTGTAATCCTGACTTGGTTACTGGCACTGTGTTTGGTCTTGGATACCTCCCAGCTCTGTGCCTCAGTTTTCCGGCCTGTAAGATTTGGAGAACAATGACTGACTCTGAGACCTAATTAGCTGTTTGTATAGTACAGGGAAGATGTGAAGTGCTACAGTGTTACTAGTTTGACTGCCTACGAACTGTTTTAAAGAGCAGCCTAGTAAAATCAAGAGTGCTTTTGTCCCATGTATTTATCTGTACTTGTTCCTCTAGATGACCTAAAAGGGATTAACAGCTATTCCTAGGTTAATTGGCCTCCATGGCATCCCTTCTATACAGTCTGGAAGGGATATGTAGGCTGCAAATCCAAATCCCCAGATGCATTTTAGCAATTAATATGGTAAGTGAATAAGCTGGTTTTTATTAGTTTTTCAAGCAGTCTGATGGATTTTAGTAATCTAGAATGGCCCAAATCAAATGACAGCTGCTTTTGCATATTTTCTCTGCAGATGTCATTTTAATTACTAACATCAGTGTTACACGTACCTCCTACAAGCTAATACTGTAATTCTTCAGCTGAAGATTTTCAAGCATTTCAGATACTATCTGAGCTTAAGTACTTGTGTGAAAGATTAAAAATAATAATGAAGCACGTCCTACAAATCAGAATGTCATTCTTCTAACTCGTTGGAGGGTGGCAATACTTCTGTCTGTTGGGCAGACAAGAGCAGTTGTTATCAATTACTTTAACATGAGTTCACAACACCATCCAAAACAGTCCAATATTCATTGATTGTATTATTTGGGCAATTGTAATGTCCTTAGAAAAGGTTTTAATAACAAAAGCATTGCATTGGAGAAAAAAAATTGGTTTCAAGGGAAGTTAGACTTCTAACTGCTTTCAAATAGCTGAACCCTAGTCTCATTTTTTTAGTGATTTAGCCAAAATTATCATGTCAGTATGCCATATTACTAAAAGTTGCCAAACATCAGATGCACCGGAGCTGGAAATCACATTTTTTTTCCAAAGCTGCGAAGCTGCCATTCAAACATAAGTCTGTAAAACCTGTGATGAAGAAAATGTGAGGCATAGATTGTCTATGAACAAATCTATAGTATTTCAAAGGTTGAAATCTTGGAGGAGGCAGCAGACTACTAGGACAAGATTCAATACTTACAAGATACAATGGTATGAATAATGAAAAATTCATTTTAAATAAAGTATTTAATGACTGGAAACAGCTGTAACCTTGATAACACTGTGTGCTTTTGGACTGCTGAAGGATAGTATAACTTGTTCAAAGAACCACAAAGCTGGTGAAGGATCTGAAGCACAAGGACCTGTGAGGAGCAACTGAGGGAGCTGGGGGTGTTTAGCCTGGAGAAGAGGAGGCTCAAGGGTGACCTTATCACTCTCTACAGCTCCCTGAAAGGAGGTTGTAGCCAGGTGGGGATTGGCCCCTCCTGCCACACAACCATGCACAGGGTGAAAGGACATAGTTCTAAACTGCATGAGAAGAGGTTTAGGTTAGACATTAGAAAAAAATTCTTCACAGAAAGGGTGATTATATATTGTCATATGTTGACCAGGGAGGCCATGGAGGCACTGTCCCTGGAGATGTTTAAGGTACTTAGTGCCATGGTCTGGTTGACATGGTGGTGTTCAGTCATAGGTTGGACTAGATCTCAGAGATCTAAACAATACGCTAAATCATAACTATTCACTGTTAAGAAAAACAACTCTCTTTATGTTTCTATTGAATTTATCAGGTAAGCTTTGTATAGATGGAGGTAAGTGATTTTACTACCTCATTTTGTTTTACTGCCATACCCAAACAGCAAAGGTTTTATCAAGCAGTTTAACTCCTTCAGTTATTTCAGTCTTCACTTCACATGTAGGTCATGGTTTATGTTATCCTTACTCCTAGGAACATTATTATTTGTATCATTTAGGACAGATGGAACAGGGACTTCTGAAAACACACAGAGATCCGTTTATTCCTTTGAAAGACTAAATAAAAAAAATACACCCACATGTGAGGAATTCTAGATATTCTTTAGTGTGTCAATACAACAAACATATAAACTACCTGTGAAGAAAGCAAGCATTCAACATCACTCTAGCTTGTGATGATGATGATGATGATAATAATAATAATAATAATATTGATGCTGTCAGTGTTAGAGTTCTCTTGAGTTGGTGTGAGGAAGAGGGACAAGAAAAAGGTATTTCACATGGTTGTTTAAGATGTTAGTTTGTCTTTTACTGTAGTTAAACAGATTTGTTTTCTTTTTCAAAAACATTACTGATAGCAAGTTTCAGGTAAGACCTGTATAGAAAATAGATGGAGTATACAGGTTAGACATAAAGATCCAGTGGTGTTATTACTGGAAGAAGAATACAAGCAGAATTACCTTATAGAAAGAAGCAGAGAGAACATGTGCAAAGGGAAACACAGCATCATACATATATATAAAAATAAATATTAAATATACAGAGGTGCATACGCACACATTGAAAATCATTTGGTAGATATAACCCTGGGCTTAGTAACAGGGAAAGTTTTCTTCTATGTGCAGGGTTGGCTATAGGAAAGCACTGGGTTTGTTTTTAAAAATATTTTTAGAGAACAGTAAGAAAATGATGGGAAAAAAGTCATATTGCTTTTTAAATTTGATTCATGCTTTTGTGATTCTCCAGGTGCATTTTTCGTCTTTACATTTTACAGTATAAACAGGGAGTGAGAATTAGCTCTCTATTTACCTGTATACACCTGATCACTTTTCATTGGCAGGTATATGCACCAAGCTCTTAGTTGAAGAAGCTTTATAAGTCCTAAAATATAAGTCCTAATGAGCTTTATGAGACCTAAAATATAGAAGACATTCAGTGTGAGAGGATAGGACTCTACCAGGTGCATACATGCACTTAGGAACTTTTGTTCTTTCATTTTCTGAGAGAGAGAGAGAAGGAAGACTGTCCAAATAATATCAGAAACAACACCAGCTTCAAAGTCTGAGAGCAGTGTGATGAAGTCATGTGGCAAAGCATTAAATACAAAGAATCCCCCAACTGATATTTCCAGTCTGGTTGATCATAAATTATTTTACTATGTTGCTTGGCATGTGACTTATCACAACATCCCAACACGATCCACTGGAAATAGCTCACTGCAGTATAATATATCAAACATGTAGAAGCACAGGAGGAAACTGTGCTCACCCTAATGAAATACAGATTTTGTCTATCCATTTTGTTAATTACCAAAGTACCTCAGATCTAATTATGAATCTATCTTTAATATCCTTGCTTCACCCTGCACATCATGGGCATACCATAGTAATTATGCTACATAAAACTAAATAGAAGTTATGTCCTCTGGTGTTTGATTGCAGAATCTTTAACTCTGTGTATGGGGATATTTTAATTTCTGGACTAATTTTATAAAAATATTACTTAGATCAATCCTATTCTCACATCCTTTAGCTTTTGAAATTATGTTATGAATGCTTGATGATAGATTTTATCCAATGTATCTTTAAAAAATCTTCTAAATAATCTATATTTAACCACAAGGTTGACAAGTCAGTGTTTTGTTCTCATCTGAACTGCCCCATTCCACAAAGAAACAGCCTTCCTTAGCAATCTCCTTAATTAAGGAAACATGGGGGAGAGCTTTTATGCTTCTTCAATACTTAGAACCTACAGATTGGAGGTCAGTTCTGGAAGACATTTTCAGTCTGGTAGCACTGTCTGCAGGTAGTGCAGTGCTCTGGTGCATGCAGAGACCTTGGGATCACTGAATGGGCTTGGGGTAGAATAAGATACAAAACATGCAAAATACTTAAAAGCGGCCTAGGCAGATATTTGCTAATAAACCTTTAACCTTGATAGTGCTGTATCTGTATGAAGGGAGAAGAAAAGGGCTCACTACCAATCTTGTTTCTGTCCTGTTGCTGGAAGGGAAACTGGGCATAGAGGCAGGGATGCAGCTGTGATGCAGCAGGATAGACAGCTGGATACCAAGGAAAGGACCATTTTGGGTACCTAACCAATATGACTTCCTGTGCTATGTCCATTTGATCCCAAATTTCTCCCAGCATTGAACAACACACTACAAAGAGGGGGCAATTAAGAGGTAATCATCACTTGGAGAACTAGAAAGAGAAGCCCTCTTTTTTTATTGCCTAGTATGTGAAACACTAGAAGCTATGTTGCATTTTAAAACTCAATACCAGTGATATACCTCAATACCTGTCATGATATCTGGTAGGGAAGACTGGGGCGTGGGGAGCAGGACAGAGCAGTAGGAAAGTGTAGTATGAAAATTTCTCAGAAAACTCAGTGTAGCGAAATGACAAACTGATTCAAAGTTTTAATGCCTAGGGAACATTTGACTAAAAAAACTTCAAAAATGTAAGATAATATAATAGCACTATTGTGTCTGAGAACTTGAAAGCAGAGACAACAGCAGAAGTCAAATCTCATGTTCACAGCAGTAGTGGAATGTAGAACTCCCATTGTCTCACACTCTGAAGAATGAGAACTTCATTTCTCCTTCTACTCATTTCTTATAGTAGAAGAAGAAAAATGTATAAACTCCATAAGCTCTCTTGCCTAGTTATATTTCAGTTATAAATAAAGACAATATGTCCTAATTTAAAAGGATATTTTTCCTGCCAGAAGAGTAACATGATGAGTTTTTAAATGGAGAACAAAGAAGTAGTAATACAGTATGTTAAATACAAATGAGACAGCTATCACATTTCTATTCAATACTTGAAAATATGCCCACCTTTTCTTACATTCATCCTTAAATAGCAATTCTGGCATAATTTTTCTACTACTACATGTAGATTGCTATTGTCTGAAAAATTTTAATCTGTATATTCATGCCTTTATGATAACAGCTATTAGACAAAATTAATAAGAAGTCTGTTCCCAGCACCCACAGGATTTGATTGTTATTTTCAAGGAAGAAGCTGCAAATTTAGTTTCCAGCATTGTTCCTTGATCAATTAATTCTGTTTCAGTTCAAGAGCATGTATTTTCATATGTAAGTGGCCATATCTCATTTTAAGAGTTGTCTTTCAAAACTAATGAATGAGTGCATAGAAGTGGTGTTAGTAAAAGAGAAGATGGCAGGCATATACCTCCAGATACTGTGCTTTCACTGAAAATACTCTTTGAATTGGAGCGTCAGCTGTAATACAGGGTTTGTATGACATTATTGCAGTTCATGCCTTCCCTTAACTAGACAACATGTACTTTATCTGTGGATTTCTAAATTTATCTGTTAATGGAATAATGACTGTTCTTGTGTCCTTTTTTCCTCAGGTCTGAATTTTACAGTAGAGGGTAAATCAGTCTTGGACCAGAGAAAGAGCTCAGTGATGTCAGTGAGATGTTAGAAGCCAAGACAGAACCTGTTGGTGGATGGTGGAGTGGGAAGTGAGTTCCTGAGCTGAGCAGTCTAATCCTTGATCACTCTGAGGAAACACATCAGAGTCCTTCTTTACATAATTGTCAAATTTTGGTTTATAAAAAAGTATTTTTCCCTTGCCATAATATCTTCTCTTTATATCTACTATCCCCCCGGATAATTGCCTTTTAATCTTACTGCCTAGTATTTAGAAAGACTTTCCTAGTATATGAACAGTTTATACTGTGGCCAAAGCAAAGGTCTATTGCACCCATAAAACCAAAAGTACACTAAGCAGGATTTAAATATTAGGTTTCTTTTAAATTTAGACATAAGAACAGTAAGTAATAATATGTGTAAAAACATTTTTTCACACTGCAGCCCTGAAAAAACTGTAATGCTTTAGGGAACAAGATTCAGACCTTCAGCTAACTGTGCCTAGGCAAACTCTACAAGGCCCCAGGTCTGTTAGGAGCATTAACAATTTTCTGTGAGAACTTGTGATGTGAACTGGAATTTGTTACATGTCTTTTCTTGCTAGGATGTACAGTTTTGAAAGCATGGAGTATGTAAGTGTTTGAAATATGGATATATGTTCAAAGCAAAGGCACCAGAACTATAAGCAACCCGCTCATGGACAGTTACTGCTCACTGAAAATATGCAACCTTTAAGGAAATGAGGAGCCACTGGGCAGGGAAGAAAGAACTAGGCAGGAGGACAGGGGACCTGTCACATCAACTGCCCTGAGCATTCCACAGAACCTCTGACACTGCCAGAGGCCCAGGACTCAGACATGTCAAGAAACTCAGATATTTTGCCCACATCAGTGCACCACATGGAAGAGCTCTGGATCCTGCTCCCTCTTCTGGGGTGAGGGTGGCTGCTGAGGGGACCAGCACCGCAATACTGAGTGCTCACAGTGGATGTTGCACATGGCTGCCAAGGACTGACTGCTTACAAGGTGTACTGACAGCAACTGAAAATGAGTACGGACTAAGCATTAGTATGAAGGGTGTCAATGAACGTCAACCTAGTTAAGCTTTTCTTTGGAGCTCAAACTGACCAGGCTTATCAGTCTTATAACCATCACAATGATATTTAGGTGTCTGATACATCCTTGTACATCTATTCAGTTGCTGCCATGTCAGTTTGTTTATTAAAATTATTCTTTTCAGTGGTTTTAGCCCCACATGCTGTACTTTTAAAACTGATATCGGCAAGATTTTACTTCATATCTGACCACAGTCTTCATATTACAAAGATAAACAAGCCAAGTCTCATTTCCTTTTTATGATAGAGCTACAGAAAAATATCAAGGAATCTGAATAAACTCTGGTCCAGGGTTAAGCAAACTGAACAGGACATGAGAAACTATGACACGAGAAATCGCAGGACACGACAGATAAACGATATGAGAAGATGCCAAATGTTACAATTAGCACTGTGACACCAGGGTTTCAGAGGTGGTTAATGGGGAGGTGAGCGAGACCTGAAGCTGAACATCACAGAAAACTGGAGTGGAGCACTGAAGACCTTTTGGGGAGAACAGCTTTACAGGATGAACAGCACTTAGGCCGCCTTGTTAGTTGAGCATGTAATGCTGTGATTACCTAGTTAGCAGAAAACTAAATACCAAATTTAACTGTGGATGTAACAAGACTGAACTCAGTGGAGAAAATAATCATCAGTAATTATTTGGGACAGTGCTGGAGTGCAGAAATGATGGTGAAGCGGAGGGTAAAGTAATGGCGAAAAGGGCAATAAAATACATAAATGATGTGTTTGGGTATCTCCAGGGATATCTCCTGTGCTTCACTGCAGCTGGAGGAGGACAATAAAGCAAAGTTGTTCCAACCATAATGCATGTGCTAGCTCTGCTGCCACAATGAGGAGGAACTGGGCTGAATGGAGGGAGGTGCTTTCCCTTGCTAGCAAGGAAAAACCCAGGACAGATGGATTGAGCAACCTGATATCACACTGTCAATGCCTGGTGAGGGCCTGAAAACACCAGCAAACTCCTAAACGCATTTTGACTGCTTTGGCCTTGTCTGCCTTGATAGATGAATAAAGCACAATTTTGCTAGGTATTCCTCACTGAAATTCATGTTTCCTGGATATGGTAATCTGACTTAAACACTGCACTCTAGACATGTTTTACAATGATAATTTATACTTTTCCTTTCCCATTGTACCTACTTGAATTTGTTTTAAGTACAGACATAAGATGTTTGACTTTTCAACCAGTATCTCAGCAAACACTAGAAACTCAAGGGTATATTAAAATATAACATATGGTGATCTTCTGACATCCATTACCAAGTTAACACTAAAGATCCTGTTTCTGCCATACCACAAAAGCTCTTCCAGATATGGAATTATTCAAGAGTTAAGTAATTCTAAAATTTCTCATGTCAAAAATCAAGGTACTGTAAACTCATCTAGGCTTTTTTCACAAAAAAATGGTTAAAATAAGAGTAAATCATGGAGTGAAGGGAAAATGCCTAGATTCTCCTCTACCTATGTTTCAATTAAAGATAATAAAGAAGTTTTAAGAGAATAACACTCCTCCTTTGGAGGACAATGAGTGTGAGTGTACATTTCCCTTGAGAAGGTCTTTATTTACAATCTGGTCATATCGATCTTTCTACAAAACCCTGGGGCAGTAATTATACTAAAAGACGAAGAAAGTGAACACATATTTACAGCTAGTGAACAGTATGATAGACTTATTCCGATCTCCAGAACATTTTGCAGAAAAGTTTGTGATGAACCCTAAATAGTTGTTCATACTATGTCACAAACAAAAAACATATATGCTACCTCCTCAGAGCACTCACTATATCACTTGATTTTTTCATGAAAACACCAGCTGGTGAATTTGCAACTCAGACACAAAATTCAAAATTTGTTTACTCTCATTCCAAACTTGAACTTTTGACTGTATTGCTTGTTTGTTATTAACACAATATAAACCCCCACAGCCCCGACATTTGCTGAATAGGTCAGATTCTCTCTGGTTAATTTGTCATACTTCAATGAAACATATTGAAGTTTTTCAGTGTTAGCATGAAAAACTAAGTTGCTTTTTTAAATGTACATCAGCTTGCCCCAGATTTAGTGTAAAGACAAAGCAGAATCCTTTGGCATATGGGGAACATTTTTTCAGCCAAATAATTTATATTTGATATCCTCTTGGGTTAAGAGTTTGGGATGAGATGAAATATAAAATGTTTGCAAAGGTCTATGAAGATCAAGGCACAGAACGAGTAAAATAAGTTTTTTATTAGTTTTGTTATTAAATATATGTTTTCCCATGTGCCTAAGACAGATATCTATTCTGTATGCTATGCTGTGACCCTTCCAAAGCATAAGAATTGGACTCTGAACTTGAATTTTTGCATAATGCCTTGGATATACATACATACTACCTCTTCCCAAATTATTTTCCTCAATATTACCCATTAACCTTGCTTAAATAAATAAATGTCTTTTCAAAGTCTAGTTAGCAAAGTGTATTAGTTGTTCTGTGCTGTCATCATTATACCTACACATCTCCTCAACAGTTCACCCCACATATACAGATTAAATTTCTACTGTCTTTTAAAATCAACAAAGCAAAATATTTCTCACCTCTGTGTCTTTTTTTTCTCCCAACTCAGAAATGTATTGAGGCCATGGGGTAAATAACATAAATAAAAGAGAAAGAAAATAATAACTTGTTTTCCACTACATACCCCTGCAGATTCCATAAGTACTTGGAAAAACAGCTGTAGTAGCAGTATTTTTTTTCTTAAATGTCTAACATGTCTGGTTGCTCTTCCATTGAG
>NW_008239767.1:6379085-6390532 GCF_000691975.1 Corvus brachyrhynchos
TTTCTTTTCCATGTAGCCTTCTGTTCCATGGTGTAGTTTGATGCTGACTTCCTACTGTTGAAAATGGAGCAGAGCTCAGTGTTGTAAGCATTGTTCTGGTTTCTAGAAAGCTTTATCTCCTCCATTATGGAATATAATAAAAGGATTCTGAAAATTTCTAGTTCTATGGTAGCTGTAATGTTTCCTTAAATTAATACAGATTTTGAGGTGGTGATTGTTTGTTATTTTAAGTGGTTTTGGCCTCATTAGAATATAATGAATTTTCAAGGTTAGTACTGTATCATGTAGGTAGTAATAATAAATAATTTCCTTGTCAGCAGGGAGTCAATGAATATTTTGGGAAACCATCTGCAGACTATTTGGCTAGCAAGAATGCACTCTACATATACTTTGCTATTGATGTGCCTGTAAAACTCCTGTTAATTATAATGGGGATTTATAAATGGACATCAAAGGCCAGTTTGTGAGCTCTCTGAAGCCCTGATCCTGCAAAGGCTTATAAATGTGTTTAATTTTCACACTGTTAGTAGTACTGTTGAAATCAATGTGCCTTAATATTAGCTACACGCTGAGTGTTTGTGAGATTGGGGACTGGCAGTGATTTTATACAGAATTTACTCAACTGGCCCCACTAAATTGGCTTGTTGTGATTTGCATTAAAGTTATAGTCAGAAAACTATGATCTGAAGGGGACACACAATCCTAATTCTAAACAGATTCAAGATCACTGCAGAGTTTTACGTTGAAAAAAAAAAGCTTTTGGACAGCAGAGCTTTTTTAAAGGGGTAATTGGGCCATGTATAACACAAACTTTAGTTATGCAAAAATAGAATAATTTACAAAACTTACTATAGTTTTACAAAAAGGTCACAAAAACATTAATTTAAAATGTCTTGATCTTTTTCACAGGTGTTACCCAAAATTCATTTTTTTTTTTAATTGAAATGTAGTCCTAAGATTTTACTAAATCTCATCCTGTGAAATGCATTCTGTGTTATAGTTTTTTACACAACACAATTTCAACATAACTTGTTTAGTCAGGAGAGTCAATAAAAAAAATCAGAATTGACCTTTTTGATATGCACACTGCTTGCTACCAGGCTTCTCTAATAAGCAGAAGCTATTACATAAGTACCTATATCAGAGAGCATTGGGGGTAAAAACAGGGAAACGTTATTACTTAAGAGCCCCAGCCAATCTACCTATATGAAAAAGATAAAGTTCCAGACAATTAAAAAAAAAAAAGGAAGGCAAATAAAACTTAATGAAAGAAAATGTGTGGGATTGAGCAGAAGTATTCTCCTGTGTCTCACATTTTAAAATCAGGGACTTCAAAAAATTAAACCTCTTCTCACATCATAAAATGCATGGAGGAGAAATCTAAGTGGGCTTCAATTTCTCAAACAGTGGAGGCACGGCGTCCCTTTGTCCTTGCTCGGTTAGTGCATCCCTGTGCTATTTGTCTTTGTCAGACCTATGCATTTGAGTACCTGCACTCCAAAGTCCCAGTTTGGGCTGTGCTCCTGTGCTAAATGGATGCACTGTAGGATATTGACTACTGCGAGTTTGACAAGGCTGCCCTTTTGACAAGGTGAAAGAGGTCATTATATTCACCTCTGGGATGCAGCCAATATAAATCTCATTCTTAAGGAGACACACTGTGTTCAGAAGCTGAGCCACAAGTCCAACAGCCTTCTGGATACTGCTTAAGCAACACAGATTTTAAAAATTATTACAATGTAGTCAGGGTCACCCCAATATGAAAGGAAACAATCAATACTATCTATTGTTCTCTGTGGTATACTATCTGTATCTAGGACGAATTCAGGAGATGTATCTTGGGGCTTTCTGTGACAAACAAGCATTGCTGTTTGAGGGGAAAATCATGAGTGCCGGAATGTCAGCCCATCCACGGGGGAGATGAAAACATATGCAAATGAGCAAACCTCCACAAACCAGTGCATTTCTTAATCTTCTTCATCTGCCCCACCCCTTTTTATGGTTAAGTGAGTTATTGCAGCCCTAAAGCTGTAGAAATCCTAGCACAGTTGCCACTAGAGACTGGGGCTGAATCCCAATGAGTGGAAAGTACTGATTAAATGACAGAACAGTCTTTTCCATTCCAGTAACTCCAGTGGTCAGGCATTGTGAGAGCAAGGACTTTGAATGTCATTGAGCTAAAGGAGCTTTCACACTCATTACCATTCTTTGCATATTCAGCTGCAAGGTGGGCTCTGGGCTTCATGGCCTCCTTAATGCTCTCTTCAGGCTGAACAAAATTCAGAAAATCTCACTAAAGAATCCCATATTGCACCAAGGAACCTGGCCCGCTTTTACAGACCACTGGCAACTGAAAATCTGCTACAAAGAAATAATTTTGATGCCCAAAGGACAAAGCTGACTCAAACACAGCAAAACGTGTATTACCACTGCAGAAGCTTTACATTGCAAAAAGCTCAGAAACACAGATAAATACTTACACAGCCATAGAACCTCTGAAATATTTGCCAAACAAATACTAAATTTTAAGAAGCTTCTTTGCCTACCTGTTATTTACTATTTATTAGTTTTCTGCATGAGAAGAAAACATAATCCAAACCACCTATGAAAGTGCACAAATTGTTATTTAGATCATGCATCTCTTGTAAGCCCTCAGGAAAACTGACTGTTTTTGAGAGAGGCTGTAAGTAAGTGATTCAGATGCCTAAAATCTTCAATATGTATTTATTATCAGAGATGCCTATTACCTTGCCTTTGTGGTTATTTTGCCTTTGTGGCTATTTTTGGCAAATTGTGGCACATAATCTATTTGTAATATCTCTACATTAGGTCTAAATAATCACTACATAAAAGTGAATTATATATGGCTTAATTATATTCTGAAGCAAATGTAAGTCTGCCAAAGAACTGATCTTTGTGAAACCTAATATAGTCTAACCACAGAATAGGATGTGGTCTCCAATGGAGCAGAAGTCTTTGACTTTGGCCCTAGTGAAAGAAAATGTCGGATAAATTCCAAAGATTCTTTTTAACTCAAATTATCCTTTCTTAAGAAATTGATGGCAAATTTTACTGCTAACAGTTTCTCACATCCCTCCCTTGTTTTAAAGGCACAACTGAAGTGGAAGCCTGCTGTTGGCACTCTGCATAGCAAAGAATTGATGGCTGTGTGTGCAGGATGCTGACTAGCTGTACATTTGTCATGTATAGGAAGGTATATTCTTACCTTTCGATCAATCCCTAATAATTTTATTTTCCAGATCCTTTCCTTTTTATTTCCCTCATAATTCATGTGAATATCTGTCTTAACCTAAATCTCTAATCTTTTCGTATGCATAGGTATTTACAATCATTTGTAAGAAACACATATATTTAAAATGTCCTCTATCTTTCTGCCTGTTTTACAGCTGCCTTCCCAAATGGCTCTATGCAGGCTGCTGTCAGAACATCTTTCCTCACATTGTTTAGTATTCAATTCACTGCTCGTTGCCTTAATCCTCTTCACTCTCTTCTATTAAAAAGGGGATTAAGAATTTCTAAAAATAAAAATAAATGTTGAAAAGTTTGAAAAGGTGATGCAAGTAACTGTGAGCAACTAGCAGTGTAAAGAGTTCAAACATTCTCTAATTAAACACCAGTGCCAAGGTATGTTAAATGATCCTAGGAGTCGAGCTCTTCTGGGGCTTGTAAGTACTCATTGATACAGCCAGCCTGCACACTGGCACTGGAAGAGCACCTTTGTCTCTACACTGAAAGAAGGTTGGAAAGTTAGGAACAGACAATATTTGAAAAGTGACTCAATGGAAGACGGACAGAGTATGGAGTTGAAAGTTCAAGCCCATTCTCCTTCCTTTAACTTGTCAAAATAAGGTCTGTAATATATTGCTCCAAGCTTATTCACTTCTGGTCCCAAATGGAAACCAAGCTGCTCAGCAGAAAATTCTGGTAAACTTTAAACTTCATCTGCCCACTACAAATTAACTTCTTTCAGACCATAATCCTTATTTCTTCCCCTTCATATTTACTACTAATCCTCCGAGAAAATGGAAGCTTAGGGTATTTACTTGAGCTTTTAAAGAAACTTTTGGAGATGTTGGTAGACATCTCTTCTTCCCAGCAGATATTGGAGACTAATGCTGTTACTACAACTGTAATTGCTCTTACACTGCACTCCCAAGTTCTTGGGTTACACATGCTCTTCTAACACTGAAAACTTGTTTCACAGGGGAAAACTGAGGCAAGATAGGTGATGGCCCAATATATGGGGGATTTTAGCCAGTTCCAGCTGTTTGTGCTTCAGTTACACCCCTGCCTTTTTCTGCAATTTGCCCTTTTTGGTGTGGAGATGAAACAAGGTTTTCATAACCTCTAGTACATAATGTGTGTTTTCATTTGAGTTATGTTTTTACATAGATAGAAAAATAAGTAACAAACAAAAATAGTTAAATTGAAAATTAGTAATACCAGTAAAAACCCCACCCACTTCTCAGCATTAGAGAGAACATGCTTTTCTGTTCTTTCATCTGAGGAATACAAAATTTAATATGTGATTTTTTTAAAGATGGAGAACACTCTGTAATGCAAAAATATAATACAGAATAACGATTACTAAAGTTTATGAGAAGGTATACAATGAGAAGATGAAGGCTTAAATTTTTATGCTAGTGAAGTGCAAAAGTCAGTGGAAGGTCTGTCCTGGATTCATTTAAGACCCTTAGCTGGAGCTTAAAGAATATGATAAGGCAACCATTGGAGGCAATTTTAAACTATATTTCTAAAAAGAAATAATTTAAAGCTGAGCGACTTCAGAGAGGCATCAGTTAGAGAGAAGCTATAAAGGTCTAACCGATAACAATGAAGTTCTAAAAAGGAAGAATGGGGAAATGAAAGAGCATGTAGATAAGGCCAGTCAAAATGTTACATGAGATCATCCTAATGACTGTGAGGTTACTGAAAAAGCCATGATCTGTTTGATGGAGTTTCTAGAGAAACAGACAGGCTCTGAAAGGTATTTTTTTGTAGTTAACTGGCTTGAGCTAGCCAAACTGAATCTCTGTTCTGGACAAAATACTTGTGATTAGATTTTGCTTAGCTGTGATTTATGTCTGTCTTTAGACATCTTAGAACATTTGTAGTCACCTCTGTTTTGTAATTAAAAATTACAAATATCGGAAAAGATTCAGAGGCAGAAGATTAGAGTTATAAAGGAGATGCAAAATTTATCTTAAGAGGAGAGACTGAAAAGAGTTTGATTACTGCTCTCACAGACAGAAAAGTTTTGTCCATAATTTTAGTGCTTTGATTAACATCTTATCCCTCTTTTTCATTACTTCAGCGTGCAAAATTTCTACATCCCTTAAAGTATATTTGAATGGCATTGGGAAAATAAAATGATCAATTTTCAACTCACGCTGTAGATTTGTATCTCCATGTACAGGGACATGTAGATCTTTTGTAAATGTATATATTTAGGCACAGATATATTTGTATATATTTAGACTGAATTCAGTACTTACGTGAATGCAGAAGTAATGTGGTATGATTTTAGAAGGTGAGGCTATTTTAACTGAGTTGGAACAAAATTCATTTTTTAAGTCTGTTAATATGCACCTAAATTGTTGATTATATTGATAAATTTATCTGAGAAGCATAACATTTTAAATATTATGTAAAAAAAGAAGAGAGGAGAGGAGAGGAGAGGAGAGGAGAGGAGAGGAGAGGAGAGGAGGGGAGAGGAGAGGAGAGGAAATAATCACAAGCTTTTCTTTAAAAAAATCCTGATTTAAAAGTTTTAAAATACCATAATGTCAGGTGCACTTCTAAAATCACAATGTGCTTTACGCGAACATTATATTTAAAAGAACTGTAAAATAATTGAACTTTTTTTTTTCCCAAAAAACCCCACCTT
Organism: Corvus brachyrhynchos; assembly: GCF_000691975.1. Taxonomy (NCBI): domain Eukaryota; kingdom Metazoa; phylum Chordata; class Aves; order Passeriformes; family Corvidae; genus Corvus; species Corvus brachyrhynchos. The sequence continues at coordinate 6,384,994 of NW_008239767.1, forward strand.
GTTGATGTCATAGAACCAAAATACAGATTGACATTCTAAAACATATTACTGTGTTTAAGAGCAAAATTTATGTATAGGAGAAGAGAGAGGAGTGAAGCTGGTGAAGTTCAGCAAGGAGTGCAGGACTCAAAGATCAGAAAGCAGGAAAAATCACAATCCTTAATGGAGAAAGTAACTGTTAGAAACTTCTAGGTGTTCTTGTAATGGTGTGAAAATAAGTGTTATTTACTGAGGACAATGGTGGAATTCTGAATGTAACTTCTCCTTCAAGTTGAAGCAAAGAAACCAATAGTAGTACCTCTTTAAGATTAATTGTAAACAAGAACAACAAACTGCCATTTTCCTTGAATTCATGAACTGATAGGACTGGCTAAATTCACAGAGAAATCAGACGAAAAATAAGCAAAAAAAGGGTCATTTAATTATTTTCCTTTCAAATGTTTAACTCTTCCTATTGGAAAATGTCTATATATATAAATATATATATGTAGATAGAAGAGAAAGACCAAAATATTTTTAAATTTTGAATCATGTTGAAAACTCAGTCATAGAATTTACATGAAGCTTAGGTAGTTTTTGTTGAACTACACCCAAAATTTATCAATATAATCAACAATTTTAGGATTATATTAGCATAACAGACAAAAAGTGCCTATGCTGTATCTGAAAGCCTTGTGGTTAGGCTATCACACTAACCTGTGTATCCTGCATTTCACAAGATTGACCAACAGCCTGATTTTTAAAACATTGTGATAGAAGCTGTGATGAGAATTTCCACTGGCATTTGAGTGTACCTTAATTTTTCTACAAAACGTAATACTGTTTGATGAAAATTGTTTTGTCAGAAAGGCACTAGTAACTCAATTAATGCCATTTCCTTTGTTAACTCTGGTCTAATTTTGAAATTCCCAGTTTTGGTGAGAAAACCTATACTCTTTGAGTAATCTTGCCCCACCACCCTTGGAGAAACAAATTCATCTGTTAAATTGAGTCTTTTCCTGCGATAATTTCAAAAAAAGAGAATTTATCCAGTGTCCTACTTGATGCCCATGTTTAAGCTAAATCATGAGAACATAAATCAGAAACTGAAGTAACAGCCGTTCAGCTGACAGATCAGGTAGGAGGGAACGCTTAGTCACAGTGATTAATAGGTCTTTTCAGGAAGCACTTAGATACCATGGTGATGGGTGTTACAGCAAATCCTCAGATAGTCCTTGATGGCTTCATATGGTCTAATTCCTTTCTGACAGTAAAGGGAGGGTAAAAATTAGACTTCTAAATTGCCTGTTTGATATTCACATGGAAATAGACTGAACAAACTACCATGACTACAGGGGTCTAGGTTGAGACTGTCATTTTCAAGGACACTTGAAAGGACAGCTTCTAATTTCCTCAGATGATTTTGGAACACTTGCTGAAGGTCTCATCTTGCAAGCTGTTATGCACAACTGCACATAGGTAAATCCCTTCAAATTTTTTAGTAGTTTATTGTGCAAGCATTAAGCTTTTATGGATTGAGGCTTAAAACAATAATAATTAAAATGCCCTGATTAGAATCCTTAGGCAAAGACTATAAGAGGGAAATATGCAGGTTTTTGTGGCTCCAAAAGATGCCTATGTCTACAGGGAGTCCCACGTCTGGCTGCAGCCTGATAGAATCCCCGTGGTCCCTGCAACCTCTTTTGCCCATGCCTCAACTTCAGCAAATCAGTCTTGTTAATCTTATTGAAAGAATAATCGAAGGCTGTGGGAAAGCAGTCACTACCCTGAAGGGACAGTTACAGCTGCCATTCTTCCTGTCCCTCAGCAACAGGGAATGCTTCTCATTTTCAGCACTGGTGAATATGTTCAGTGCTCCAGAGATCTCCTTTAACTTTTCACTTTCCAATGGAAAGAGCAACTAATTCTAGCCCTTCCTCTCGAAGGCAGAATAATTGTTTCCTATCAAGCACTCCTAATCCCTAAAATTTTCTGGTTAACCACACTGGCTAAAACAATACCTGCCATTTCCACTTTGAAATTGTCCTGTTGCAGCATTTTTAGTATAAATGTTCCTAAAAAGAAACCCTGTTAAGAAGAAAAATACTTTAATATGTTATCTTGAAAAGAATATCATATTAACAAGACTATTAATTAGAGAGAAAAATACACAAATTGTTTTTTTAAAATAAGTTTTCTAAACAAATTAGAAAACTACAAGCCTATTGGCATTTTGCCTTTCAATTTAAAAAATGGATTCATTTCTTTGGACACATGGCATTGTTGACCTGATAGTGAGATGTAATAAACTGGCAGAGTTCCACTGAAGTGAATGTAATTGTTGATTATCACCAGCAGTGGGTCTAACTTTTACATCTCAGCTGCTCTATAATAATTACTCTAGCAACACTTTTACACAGAACCAACCCTCCAATTTTATCAGAAAGAAAAGGGAGTTAATAATACTTCTCTTGTGTTTACAGAAGCTTTGTAATTTGTGAAATAGAGTGCAAACTTACAGTGTCCATTGTAATATTCCTGTCTCCTGACAGACCCATCCATTTCCAAGGGTACTTAAAAGCTGGTATCTGATTCTAGAGTTTGTTCTGAAGAGTCAGCTTGCACAGTGAAGCATTAATGAAGAAGGGATCAAGTGAGAACTTCCAGAGCTTCTGCACAGTAGTGTTACTGGGGGGGTGATATCCTTTGTGGTGGTGACTCACGTTCTTCGCCAGCTGGAAAATATGATCTCGATCTTAGAGGTCTTTTCCAACCTAAATGATTCAGTGAAATGAGCAGTTGCTTATTCAACAAACAGGACTCAGTCTTTCTGAGATCACATTTTTTGAATATATTTGGTCATTCATTCATTTGGAAAATACAGTCCCTTCACCCTTCTATCTTTCAATCCACTCTATTTTAACTTGTGCTTGGCAGGAACAGCTTTTCAAAACAGTGAAATGCTTGAGCCCAGTGTTATCTTTAGGGCTTCTCACCTTAAGAAGAGTTGAACTGTTTATCACCACTGGAAAGCACAAATGTATGAGAAAAAGTCTTTTTTTTCACAAGGGTTGAACTTTTCCATTTCTATGAAATTATGCATTCCTTTAGGAAGAGAAACTTCATGTTCAACTCTTACCATGATTCTATGCCTCTGGTTAGAAAAGTTCTCTGGAGGTCATCTGTTCCAACTCTCCATCCCCAAGCTGAAACATTTATACCTTTAGCATCCCTGACAGGCATCTGTCTAGCCTGTTCCCTAGTCCACAGTTTATGCGGACTCTTACCACTTCCATCATCAGTGTATTTTAGTGATTTGCTATTTTTAAAACCAGAAAGTTTTCCTCATGTCACACAAGTCTCTTATGCTGAAATTTCAGTTCATGTCTTCTTGTCCTGCCCTCCACACAGATAGAAAGCAAGTTGTTCGTTTTCACTTTGCAGGAGCATTTGACATATTTCAGAAGTAGTAACAGGTTTCCTTTCTGTCTCCTTGTCTAGACTAAACAACCACAGTTCTTTCAAACCATCTTCACAGGTCACATGTGTAGGGTTCGATATTATTTCCCATAATTTATGACGTGGCGTCTCTCTACCCACATCTTTCTTGTAGTTTGATGTCTGCAAAAGACCCAACAGAAGCTGTACTAGCAGCAGAAGGAAAGTATTGCTGCCTATATTTCAGGCTTGGTTGATGCATTTCACTCTGCTGTTCTATACTCTTAAAACTACAAAACATGTTTGATGCATGTTCAGCTAATGTTCCTCAGCTTCATTTTTACAGTTAGGTAGTCAGCTGAATTAAGAAATATTCTAATCAAAAGGCAGAGTCATGCATTTATGTTTATTGATTTTTTTTTTCCTTCCCAAATAATTATTCAATTTGACAAAATTGGTTTGATTTTGGAATCTGTCCTGCAATTTATGTTTACAACTTCGAAAATTATAGGCTATGTCAATTTAATAAATCTCATTTCTGCTTCCATCGTCTAATTTGTTGTATATTGGAAAGTACTAGATCTCTGCAGAAGCACATCCTTCCATTTTACACTCTTAACTGTCTCTGCTTTCCATATATGGTTTCCTATCCCAATCTATAGCAGACTTATTCAAATACCACCATCTGCTATAAATTCAGCTATGAACTATTTATTTCTGAGAAATCTCTTCGGTCCTAGAAACATATGAACACAAGATTGTCACATTATTGAGGTTGAAAGGGACATTGGGAGGTCATTTAGCCCAACCTCTGATCAAAGCAGTGTGGACAATTAATTCAGACCTAATGGCTTGATTTTCACTGTCCATTTGAGTCTGGACAGCTTCCAAACACAAGGATACCATAGCCTCCCTGAGAATCCTGTTCCAGTGCTCAATTACCCTCATAGAATAGATCCTTTTCCTTATATCCCCTCAAACTTGCCTTGTTTCAATTTATTACAAGTGTGTATTCTTTTCTCTCTGTCCACGCTGTCAAGGAACTTGGCTCTGTCTTATTGGTAGGCTCTTCTAATGTATTAGAAAGCTGCTACTTTCTCTCTCCAGGCTGAACAAGCCTCATCTCCTCTCAGATTAAGTGCTCCACTCTCAACCATTTTGGTCACCTTCTGCTGGACTCTGGCCTCTGGACACTGCTGCACTCATTCAATTTTACTATAGGATCACAGAATCATAGAATATCCAGCATTAGAAAGGACCCACAAGGATCATCGAAATCCAGCCCTGGCCCTGCACAGGACCATCCCAAGAATCACAACATGTACCTGAAAGCATTGTCCAAACACTTCTTGAACTGCCAGGCTTGGTGCTCTGACCGCTTCCTTGGGGAGCCTGTTCCAGTGCCCAGCCACCTTCTGGGTGAAGAACCTTTTTCTAATATCCAACCTAAACCTCCTTTGACACACTTTCATGCCGCGTTATCACTGGTCCTATCACTGGTCACTGGGGAGAAGAAATCGGTCCCGCTCCTTTGCTGTCCCTTGTGAGGAAGATGTCGACCATGATGAGGTCTCCCCTCTATCTCCTCTTCTCTGGGCTGCACAAACCAAGCGGCCTCAGCCACTTCTCATATGGCTCCCGCTCTAGATGCTTTACCATCTTTTTAAACATTTCTTGTACCAAGGTCCTGAAAAATGATTGCAACATTCCTGATGGAGTCTCCTAATTGCTGAGTAAAGGGCAATAATCTCTCCCCTTGATCTACTGGCTATGTTCTTTTTGCTACAGCTCAGTATGCAATGAGCTCTTCTGCCAGGGCACAGAGATGATGCATTTTTGGCCTACTGCCCACCATGTCCTTTCTGCAGAACTGTTTTCTGGCAGTAAATCCCTGGCCGATCCCTGGCAGCAGGGGGTGAGTGTGTCTCAAGCACAGGACTTTGCATCTGTCATTGTGTCATAGGTTAGCAAGCATAGTCTCGGAAGGGATGTCCTTGCTAAGGGGTGCTTACAGCTTCCTCTGGGACCTGATAGAGCCTATCAGCTGGCCAGTTTGAATATGGACAATTCTTTAAGCCACTTAAAGTTGTGACCACCTCTGTGATACACACTTAAAAATCGA
>NW_008239767.1:6391319-6405111 GCF_000691975.1 Corvus brachyrhynchos
GGGTTGTCTTTTCACATTGTCAGTGGGAGAAGGGAGGAAGGTGGGGGGGAGGAGGAGAGTTCTGAAGATGGTATAATTTTTTTTTTTTTCCTTCTTTTAGGTCTGTTAATAAACTTCTTTATATTCTTTCAAGTTTGGTGCCTGCTTTGCATTTCTCCTAATTCTTATCTCACAGAAGATAAACAGTAATGAGTATTTTAGACCAAACCACTACACTAAATTGGTGTTTCTGCCCGGTTACAAACCGAACCCACGACACATTGTTGGATTTCATAAGGATCTTGTTATCCCACTTCTCCAGCCTTTCTAGATGCCTCTCAACTTCAGCCCTATCCTCAAGCATATCAACTGCATGCCCCATCTCAAAGTTACCTACAAACTTGATGAAGACACACTTCATCTAGTCCTACAGGTCATTGATAAAGATAGTAAGCATGATAAATTCCCTGTTTAGCCTCTGAGGAGCTCAACCAGTCTCCTGGTATATTATGAACCACCAAATTTCGAGCATGATCATGCATCCAATTTTTTACTTATCTAGTAGTCCATTCATCTGGACCATAATGCCCCAACAAAGATACTGTGGCAGATTAGACTCAAAGCCTTGCTAAATTCAAAATAAGCACTGTCCACCACATCCACAGATCTAGGAAACTCATCATAGAAGTAAATCAGGTTTATCAAGAATAGGTTACCTTTGGCAAATACATATGAGTTATTCCAAGTCACCAGAAATGTTTCTAGGGGAACTTGCTCCCTGGAGAGTTCTCTCGGGGATCAGAGAGAGACTGACTGACCTGTAGATCCCTTTGTGCTTTTTAGAAAGTGATGTTAACATTTGCCTGTTTCCAGTTCTATTATATTATTTCTGAAATCATGAAATCAAAGCAATCTGTGAAAAATCAACACGTTATTCAAGATCTGGGATCTGGGGAGAAGTTGAATTGATACAGTGGCATAAAAAAATTCTTGTTGGCATAGAAAAATTCTGGCTTGCTCTCTATTCCTTTCCTAACACTCTATTTAATTTTTTCGACTGTCACTGAGTTATTCATATAACTATCTGTGTAATCCCAAGGACTCATGCCACTGCATTAACAGGCTGCTCTGATTCCATCTATGAAAATCTGATTGTTTTTGATAGTGTGCTTCGATTTACATTTATCTTCACTGACTTCTGTTTGTCATTGGTGTCTCAGGTATTCGATTGCATGAGACTTCTTCAGTCCTCACAGCTGGTTTTCGTTTTTACCAGATAACTCTGTTTCATTGCGGACATTGACAACTCACTATCCTATCAATCTTTCTTTCTGGATCTTTTGTTAAGTTTTCTTTGGCCCAAAGAAAGATTTCACTAAGATTCCATTTATAGATACCATATACTTCAACATCTAATGGGTTTTTGTTTTTTTGTTTTTTTTTTTTTTTTTTGCTTTTTTACTACCTTTTAAACAGTTTTCTTTTGTATGAGAACCTTCCCTGGTCTCCCTCTTATAGAGCAGAACTGATCAAAATATACTAAAAGAGATTAATTTTTAATGGAAAGCAGAGAATATCATGCATATGGGGAAAAAAAACAACACAGAATTTAGTTATATAATATCATTAACCTACTTGAAATTAGAATTATAGTCTTTATAGAAACCCTTCTATAAGAAATGCTTTTTGGATTTTGATAGGTATAAATGTTCAGGTTACTAGATTTAAATTTTATTTAGACAGAGGACAAGTTTGTGTTTCTGAAAGGTTATCTGATGATACCACTTAGATTTTCAAAGCTAATGCAGCTCCACACTTTCCCAAAATACTAAATTCAGAATCCCAGTATGACATCAGATGAATTCTGATTTAGAGGTAAAAGCATTATCGTCTGAATCAATAACATCAGCCTTTTAATATAAGTTCATGGTGAAGTAAATAGAATTTTTTTTATTGATTTTAATTGGATTTCACCTCTAAATAGCTCTTAGAAGCTTCTTAGCCATGTAACAAAAGCAGTTGCTGACCTTGTTTACCATGCTAGATATCATAAGATTTCAGTGCAAGGTGATATATCTTCAAATTTAAATTAAGTCATGGGACGTAGAAGGAACAAAGTGTTGCATTGACAAATGTGAGTAGGCAAAAAGTGGGTAAACAAAATTGTAATACATAGCATAATGATGTTTTTACTTTTTCTCCTTGCCTGTCATTGTTGGAACTATACCTTAATCTTGAGATATTTATTACTATCATTTGGTAATAAATCACAGAGAATCTATAGTGAGAATAAATTTTCTGACATTTTCTTAGTGTCGGTGTGTCTTAACTATGGATATTTTTGTAATTTCAGTGCTAGCTTTGAGGATTTTAACAGGAGCATCTTTCAACATGCGTAGTACACAAGGAAACACACTGACTTGCTTTTGCAATGAAGATTTTGGGTCAATGAGTGAGGACAAACCACTGAAACCGATCGTAGAATCATAGAATGGTGTTGGTTGGAAGGGACCTTAAAGATTATGTCATTTCAACCCACCACCTTGGGCAGGGACACTTCCACTAGACCAGTTTGCTCAGAGCCCCACCCAGCCTGGCCTTGAACACTTACCGGGATGGGACACCCACAGCTTCTCTATGCAACCTGTTCCAGCACCTCACCACCCTCACAGTAAAGAATTTCTTCCTAGTATCTAATTTAAATCTGCTCTCTTTCAGTTTGAAGCCATTCCCACTTGTCCTGCTATGCATGTATGCTCCTGTAAATTGTCTGTCTCCATGTTTCTTGTAGGAATCCCAATTCTCTTAGTCTTTCCTCATAAGAAAGGTGCTCCATCCCTCTAATCATCTTGGTGGCCCTCCTCTAGACTCACTCAGACAGGTTGATGTCTTTCCTGTGCTGAGGACCCCAGAGCTGGATGCAGCACTGCAGGTGGTGTCTCTCCAGAGTGGAGCAGAGGGGCAGAATCCCCTCCCTTGCCCTCCTGACCACGCTGCTTTGGATGCAGCCCAGGATATTGGCTTTCTGTGCTGCAAGTGCACATTGCTGGGTCATGTTCAGCCTCTCATCCACGTGCATCCCCAAGTCCTTCTCAGCAGGGCTGCTCTCAATCCATTCTCCACTCAACCTGTGTTTGTGCTTAGGATTGTCCCAACCCACTTGCAGAACCTTGCACTTGGCCTTGTTGAGCTTCATGGACAATAAATCATTTGTCATCAGTCTGAATCTCAGAGAACGGAGTCATGGCTAACGATGATCATTCTTGGACAGTGGCTTTGAGCACCTCTGTGTTGCTTGTGAATATGACATCTGTTGATTATTTTTATGAGAGATACATAGCATACATCAAGAACTAAAGATGCTTTCTCTATATCTGAGTATTTTGGTAAGCATTTTATCTGAAATTCTTGTGTCTCATTCTAGAGCACAAAATTGTTACGGAAGATATTATTGTTTTCTCTAAGCTTTACACAATTAGTGTAGGCTTACACAGAGATACTTTCTATGACCTTAGAGAGATCTACTCTGAATCATTTGGTACATAGATTTCCTGGCTTTTATTTGGGTTCTTCATCCACAGGGTGGCTGGTCACTGGAACAGGGTCCTCAGGGAAGTGGACAGGGCACCAAGCCTGACAGAATTCAAGAAGCTTTTGGAAGGTGTTCTTAGGCACATATGTGACTCGGAGATGGTCTTGTGTTGGGCCAGGAGCTGGACTTAACGATCCTTGTGGGTGTCTTCCAACTCAGGATATTCTAATTCTGTGAAGAAACGTAAGAAGGAAAGGAGTAAATACAGCCTTTTTGTGGATTTCATCTAAACAATTTTTTTTCTATTTTTAAGAATATTCATACTTTGGTTAAGAACCTGTTAAATCGCTCAGTTTTACAGATATAGTTCTCAACTGCTAAATAAATCCCTCTTGCTGTATTATATGATATTAAAGAGACTTTTAAAGACTCTGTAATGATTCTTTGGTTTGTCTATAGAGAAACACATTGGGTATGAGATGCTGGTGTTTATAAGTACTTTAAGCTATCATATGCTAACACTGCCAGAAAAAAGCTTACCTCTCACACCTGCTATCACTTCAGCTCTGTGCAATGAGCCACACTGGAGAACTGATGGAGCTGAAAAATAACTGTTTCCTTCTGCTGTGGAAGTTTTCATTTGAATAACTCTTGGTTCTGCCACTGTGAAGTTATGCCCACACAAAGGAGGATAGGGCATTGACAGGACTAGGTAACTTAGGATGCTACAAACAGCAGTAGCAGTTTAAAAAGGTCAAGCTTCAAATGAATGTTCTCTTTTTTACTGAGTGGCTATCATTTTCTCCATTTAATTTCTGCTTTGTTTTGCAGGATTAATTAGCTAACCCAGTGGAGTAGTTTCCATGCTTTTCCACTCTAAATTACTCTTCATGTTTTGTATTTGCTTTAAATTAATGCTATTTGAATGAAAAGTTATTGGGTGAGGTATTTTTCTGGAATCTAGACAGAGGTGAGGGAAGAAGAAAAGAGTGATGGTAAGGAAAAGAGCCTTTGCAGCTGTGTAATCACAGCTGCATCACAGGATGCAGGAGAGAGCACTGCTGTTGAGTGTGAATGGCGAACCTGGGTGCCCTAAGCACACCTGCATCTCAGTATGATTAGTACAGCACTCTTACTTTTAGAGAAGAATTGTATGTTTTTAACTGCCTAAAAGGTAGCTGGTGTATATCATGTTGTCGAGGTGACACTGCTTTCCCTGAGTTTAGACGAGGCAACCAACTTTTTGATGATTATGTTGCAAAGACACTCACAGATGGAGCATTTGCTAAAATCTTATTTCCTAGGATCTTGGCACAGGATAAGTCTTATGTGGGAAATCATATCTCGAACAAAAGGTGGCTCTCCAGACAGAGATGGGCATCCCCACAGCAAGGGTCCTTGCAGCAATGTCTTCAGCCGGATTGTCTCACACTCCTCAACCCACTGCTCTGCTCAGTTCTTGCAGTTCATCTGGCACTGCTTCTGTGTGACAACCCCATCATATGCAAGCTGCACTGCAACAGATTATTTCAAGACAAAACATCTCCTAATTCTCTTAATTGTCTACAAAAGACTGCCCCATTGGACTTTTATATGTACAATTTGATCAATTTTGTGGCAGGAACCTCCTGAGAGTCTCTGAGATAGCACATTTCTCCACCCAGGTTGTTAATCAACATATTTAAGCACAGAAATTGGTCTAGGCACTGCGGGGTTTCCTGGGGGAAATCTTCAGGGCAGTCTCAAATTTCCACTAGGAGAGCTTCTGCACCAATTAGTCAAATCCTTAATTGAAAGGGTGGTTAGAAGTTCGGTCAATCACTGTCTCAAGTCAGTCTATTGTCTAAATTACTCCATTATCTCCTCTATGCAGATGTATACATGGGGAGTTTCTGGATCACCCAAGGAGTTAATGACTTGAGTGCATCCGGTGTGCACACAGGCACAGCCCTGTTACTCAGCTACACCACAATTATAACTATAGGACAAACTTGAATTCATACTTATTTTTATACTTAAGTTCTATACCTCTTGCTGCAATTAAAAGCCAGGCAACCTGAAACTCAGCACCTCAAAAACAGTAGCATTGCCTGAGGAGCAAGAGTCTAAATTATAACCATTCTTAACAGAAATTATTTTAAACAAGCCTTTTTTGAGTAATATTTTTATGCTTTTAGCAGATTCAAATTGTCTTTGTAGATAATGCAAAGTGATTAAAAATAAATAGATATCCTTTAACAAATTTAAGGCATAACCTATCTTCCTTGTGTAGGAAGGGCCTAACTGGACTATGAAGTCAAAGACTTACACATGTGCTTGTTCTTCTCTTTAGAACACTTAATATTATGCCTACAACAAACTCACTGAGTTTGAAATACCGGCCTAATGAACTAATGTGGCCATTCCTTTATTTGCATATTTATTTTCATAGGTCATGGTAAATGAAAGCCAAGTGACTACACCCAGCTTATGCTGAAGGTAACAAGCAGCATATATACCTCTATTCTCCCGTCAGAACAACTGAGCTCATCAAGGGTCGTAGCTCTACAACTGAAACAAACCACCAGCTGATTACAGCCAGGTGCATCCAAGAAGTGAGAATGGAGGAGTAGTCAAGACAGATCTATCTCATGAAGGTAATTCCCTTGGACATCATTTTGGGACACTGCATCTGGTAATCTCAGTCAATGGGAGGTTACACACAATTTGTGACTGAATGTTATAAATTTATACCTATTTTAGTTCCATATTCTGTCCTTTGTCTTATCAGTAGCAATGTTAAGTTAAAAAGAAGAAAGTGAAAACAAAATATGTCTCCCCCCTGTTAAACCTCAGCTGTTGGACTGCTTTACCTACCTCTTAAGAGTTACTACAAATACAGGGTCTGGCACTTGATGCTCCTAAATCACTTTAGAAGCTGTTTTTAACAGGTATTTCTGAAAGAAAAGCATCTTAACTGAGGTGTTGTTAATGCAGGCTTCTTAATCTCAAGACCTTATTTCTCCCTGCAGAATATCAGCAATTTCTACTGACTTTAAATAGAGGCAGTTTGTGTCCTGCAGGGAAGAAAAAGACCTAGGGAACATTAACTAAAAAAGCTTTAACACAGAAAACTGTAACTGAGGTCATCTTAATTCAAATACTTTACACTGTGCTGGCCTCAAGTGAACTAATTTGAGACCTACGACCTTAACGGAGGGATTTCTCAATTGACATACTGTTAGCTGATGCAAAGTCTACCTGAAATAGCCTTAGGAGCTCTGTATAAGCATATTACTAAGCATATACTACAGTAAATGTGAAATTCTTCTGGATTTAGTAAAATCAGATATTCATATAGAACTTCTATGAGGAAAGCTTTTTGGGTATTAGTAAGTTTTTGAGTGGAAGTAAGAAAGTAATAATGAATTCTGATGCAAGCAGATTAAAATCTAAAATTATAAACCTTTTCTGTGCCATAAAGAAAGTTATGCAAAATCAATGTCTCTGTTTCTCCTATTAACTAGAAGAGTTCCAGGGACTGACTGTTGTATGCAAGGCCCCAAAACAGCAGCTAGTATTTGTCTGAAAAATTTGGAGACAGCACCATCTTTACAAAAGATTAGGTTTGCAAATATTTTTTAAAATCCAAATCAAAGCCAGGGATTCAGTTAACAAGAATATAAATGATCAGAGCTTATGTTCAGGACTCTAGCTTCCCCACATGATTTTCCCTTATTAAATATAAGAGGCAGCCAGATTTGTAGAACTTTTTGCATGATGGAGAGTTCTGTTTCTAAATTAATTTCCCTGAAATAAAACCTGATAAAACAAAATAAATACTTTTTAATTGTCCCAGTCTTTACATCTCAGCTGGCAATGAGTACAGAATGTTTGCAGGTATCTATTGTAGCTTCTCAGCCAAAGTCTACGAGCCTGACTCCTCATAGCTATGTGATGTGGTCAACATTGGAGAGACAAGCGGGTTTCAGCTCATTTCTGGGATAGACTATATTACCTGAGAGGAGGTGACAGAGCTAGAGGAGTTCCAGGGCTTGTGAAGCCTGGTGAAGAATATGGGGAGGGAGCTGTCACAGGCAAAAGGAAGGAATTGTGGCTCTTTTGGATCTCTGCTTCCTAGGAGAGTTGCCAAATAATTTTTCCTTCTCTCAAAGGCAGATGAGTATAAAACTTAGTGTAGCCATAATAATTCACCACTAATTTTTTAAGATTTATAAAAGAGAAAGGGACAAATAAGCACAGGAGAAAACCCCAAAACATATATAGCAAATCTTTTCAAGAACTCATGCAAAATACATTTTCCCAATATGTGTGCATGAAATGATAAGCAGACCCACACAGCTCAGGACTTTGTGCACATGTAATTCTATCTTCACATCAAGCATTTGGCATGTAAATGCATGGACAGTTAAAAACATTCAGACTTTATTGCATTGTTACAGATGGTAAAACAATATAATACTTGGCAATATCTAAACAGAGCATCAGTGCACGGCTCCTGCATCAGAATCCTTGTAATGGAATGCCATTATATATACAGGTTTAGGACAGAAACAAACCAGAAGTGATATAAAGTTCTCTTCCCACACAAAAATCCAAGAACTTTTTTTTCATTTGAGCAAGACTGCTACTCTTAAAATTGTGTGTTAGATTTAGCTCCAGAGATTACATTTTTGTTCTCATGACTGTGTTTTTTGGATTTAATGCTGTCTGTTGATTTTGGACTGCTGAGTCCGACTACATATATCAGACAAAAGGATTGGATGTGTGCCTTCGATGTCTCCTTCACTTACAAAATTTGCTTTGGAGAAATGACATTTTTGGTGTAACAGATTTGAAGGTATTCCTTCGCTGCTATATTTTGTCCCCTCAGAAGGATATACTTATATTTTTCTGTCTAATATTCTTCTGTGATGTGTTAGTTGATTTCTATGTCTAGTTTAAAATGATACTTGCTTTATGAAAATTTTCTTCTTATAAAGTTTCATACACTTCCACCACACATGAACACAGGGATTTTATAATAACAATTAACTGTTATTTAACTCTTAAGAAAAATACTGAATTATGCATGTGGCTATTACACAGAATTTCACCTGCATTTTGAGAAATGATTGGTTAACCTGTGTTTCTCACTTTGTCTCTCAGATCACATTATTTTCCACCTCAAGGTCTTACCATGTTTACAGTAATGACCAATATTACATAGATCTGCTCATACATCTGTTAATTTATAATTTTTTACATAGTTTCTTTATGTACTTGCCTATTTGGGAATATAAGGGAAAATGGTACTCTGTTGTTTGATGGTATAATTATGCTGCAGACTTCTGCCAGAACATCCATGTCAGTTGGGATAGATGTGGTGTGATTTGAGACTGATTTAGCTGTAGGAGCAAAAACCTATTGTGTAGACTACAGTGGCAGGACCATATTTTTGTCAGCTCTCTGTGAGAAAGATGTACTTTGCCAGACATAATAAAGATATGTAACCAGAGTAAGAGAGCTTTACTGACATGATGGAACAGTTTAACTGTACTTAGAAAGTAGTTGTGGTTTGGATTTGTTTGGTTTGGTTTTGGTTTGGGTTTTTGGAGGGTTTCTTGGATTGTATTTTTGTTGTTTTTTGTTGTTGGGGTTTTTTTGTTGGTTTTGTTTTTTGTTTTAATAGCAACTTTAGGCAGCTTTTCAATGACACAAAAACCCATGGAAACTCCTTAATGCTTCTGCATCTGGACTTTTCCCTGCAATATCAGGTGAAGAAAAGACTATGTAAAGCCTCAGAGATTTAGTACATTTTCCATTTTCTGGACTATTTGTCTACTGGATCCAGTAACTTTAGTAGGTTATTTGTCAGGAGTTTGGTTCTGGTAAGAAACAGTAAAACAGAAGTTGTCTGAACAAAAGTGCGTGCTTGGGAAAAACTCCTAAGAAAATAACTTGTTTGGTCCACCTTTGCTGTATGTGTTCTTTATGAAGTTTATTCTATACAAGATGACATAAATCCCTACAATATGATGCTGTTTCCAAGAGTATAATTTTCACTATCATTTAGGGTTTTACAGGGATCTTGATCAAATACAACTTGCTTGAATTTGTGTCTGTATTTGAGAATCCAACAGCTAGAAAATGAGTATTCACCTTACCTAAAAATAAAGTTAATATAGGTATTACAGCTCCCACTTTATTAAGCTTTTTATCAAACTCCTGGCCTGTCATTGTGACAGCTGTACTTGGCAATGGAGGGAAATCTCATGGCTGATGCTCCAACAAGGAGCTCTCATTCTGGAATAATGTGCTAGGTGAGGTCTCTGTCTCAGGCAACTCAAATTTGTCCCTCCAGAAAAAGATAGGAGGGTTTTATACAAGAATGACATCTTGGTAATGAGTAAACTGTACACCATAA
The DNA here is from genome assembly GCF_000691975.1 of Corvus brachyrhynchos. NCBI lineage: Eukaryota > Metazoa > Chordata > Aves > Passeriformes > Corvidae > Corvus > Corvus brachyrhynchos. The sequence continues at coordinate 6,401,237 of NW_008239767.1, forward strand.
GGGCCCAGATGAAAACTTTCTTCTTTAACAGACCTTTTAGAAATATCAAAAATATCCCAAAAACTGATGGGGAAATAGACTTAAACTGCAGTTCAAGAAATAATATGTCTTGTAATTTTGGAGACAGATTAGACAAAAAAAAAAAAATACTACACCTGAATACAAAAAGTAAATAAAACCAATGTTCTTTTAGTAATATTTAGAAATATTTAAAAAAAATATTAAAAAATCCAAAACCTAGTACTTTTGTAGAAAATTGCTTTTTCACTATCAGATTTTTAACAAACCTTATAGCAGATGTCTTTACACTTTTATTAGTTTATATGTTTTCCATGGGGACTCATGATAATAGATTCCTGATGAGATATTGTGGTTCAGACTTCCAAGTGCATTCTCTTATCTTATTGTGTTGGGGTTTTTTTCTTTTTTTCCCTTATTTTTAATAACTTAGCTATGCACATATTTTGTCATTATGTCATACTCTTCTCCTGGCTCTGATATGAAACTTTGAAGAACAGCTGTTATTATTAGGCTAGGTATTCTGGTGCTTCTTTATTGTTAATAAACTGATGAATGCTTTTATACTCCATTTTTGCCTTGAGGTTTTTAAAAAGTAGACATTATATCAGGTTACTGAATTACAGGAGATACATTCCCTAGTATTATTAGGTGCCTAAGCACTTACCAATCACAACTTTCATCTAGCTATTTTAATCTTCACCTGTATTAGTCTTTACTTAATTTACTCTGGTTTACGTACGATCAGGTGCATTATCCTTTACCTTTGTTATCACAAAGGACTTATTTCTCTCTCTTCTATTTTGTAATCCTTTAGGAAAATAATGATAATTATGTATTTATTGCCCTTGGATATTTAAACGTCACATTTTACCTTGCAAAATTACAGTAAGTAAAGAAGTACAAGTCAAATGTAGTTTTTCTTTATGGATGCTGAGGTGGACAATTTCTGTAACTTTTTTGGCTGCGTGTTATTCAAGTGAGATGAATATTGCTTTAAAGTAACTTTTGTGTCTCAGCTAATTTATGCTTCCTGAAAGACAACTAGATTCCTCATAAGAATAGAGAAGGATTCTTAATGTTTCCTTTGTTTGCAGAGCAGCACACAATATAATTTAAATTGACAAAACCTTAGAAAGGTTCATCCAGCTGTTTGCATTGCCAACAAAAACTTAAAGCAAAGGAAATTTCAGGAAAATTGTTCTGTAGAAAAATTTTCTTGTCTTTGACTCATTTATTACCCATCACAAGGCTTATTTTAATCTTCCTTATTGTCTGAGGGGCTGTCCTTCATAACAGCAGGTGCTGAAGTCTATCATATAGCCAAATTCTTCCTTATATGCATATAATGGAGTTAATAGACATTTAATATAGAGGTACTTGAAGTGAAGCCTAACCCACATGAACCATGCACCTGTAAAATTGATAATAAGATACTGTGTCAAGGAGGATACTTTATTCACTTCCATGGAAGAAGGAGTTGGAAGATTAGCTTGATCAATTATATTTCAACAACCCAAAGTATTCCACATTTTGAAACTGAGAATCTCTGTGATTTTAGCTGTTGTCAGTCAGAAAAGTTACTCTTCTTGTCAGTCAGAAAAGTTATCATATATAGCAGTATGAAGAATTTTTTCATTGCATGACATTCAAGGAAGTAAAGTAGGACATGTGTTTTTCCTTGCACAAATCAGTGGCAGTATAGAGTCAGCCAGAAGGGAAGGTCTTGTGGGAAGACCTGCTGGATTGCTGCCAGAAGGCTTTGCTGACATACTGTCCCTGATAACCTGAAAGGGGGAAATTCTGAGTTTCCTTATTTTGTCAAGAACACTGGCAAGAATAAATGGTAATTTTACAAATTGTAGTTCAGGACAAAATGCTAGTCAGGATTAGGGTAAAAATAGGAACAGAGTATGCAAGAGTCAAGGGATCTGTGACCTTTTCCTTTCCTCTGACGAAGTATAAAATTTTTGGCAAATCTTGTTGAGATATTAGATATTATATAGTTCATTGATCCCGTCCCATGGTGGATATTTTTGCTTCTGTTATTGTAGTATTTTGGAGCTTTCAGTCTGTTTTGTGCTTGCACTTACAACCATAATGAGCAAATACTATTTAGAATCACAGGTTCTTCACCAGAAAAAATGAACGCTAAAGGAATTTTTTCTGATATTAAAGCAGATATATACTTCACCTAAATGTCTATTAAAGATCTCCAGTTATTGCTACTAGATACTAATCACAGAAATAATCTAGCAATGCAAATATATTGCAACATAGTATATGGCCAATATAAATATCTATCACCATATAAGAGATCTGACACAAGTAAGAATTTTAAAAATTGTAAAATTTAAAAAATTGCCAGACCTATTTTGCTTCCTTGATGTATAAGTATTATACAACTTTTGATTATTTTGATGCACATTATCATTTTGGCTGAGTTTGGCCTCATTCAGTTTACAGGTAACCTCTGAAAAAGAACTGGCAGTTATACAATATAAGATCATTTTTCACACCTAAATATTATTTCCACATAGTAAATATGTGTTTATGGTCTTTTTGCTGCCATAAGCTCCTTTTCATCAGTAATTGAAACACTTAAATTGAGAGTCTATAAGTCTGCCTACAATATTCCCCTTATGTGGCATTGAAAATTAAATGAAAAAAATTGATTTATTGATTTTGCTTATCTAACTAACCAGTAAATGAAAATCAGCATCTTGTGTTAAACTAAGTACAGCTGATCAAAACTGATGTGCTTATTATAAATACCTTCTTTCTTTCCCCTTTCTTTTCACTAAGTCATGAAAAAAATAAAATGGAAGAATATGATGAAATTAAAATATGTTGCATGATTTTATTTATCTGAAGAAGCATTCAAGACTCTGAAGCATCAGAACCATGAGCAAATCCACAAGTGAGGTATTGTAGTCACAGAGATGGGCTGGCAGGGACAGTGCCCCCTGAAGGACGGGCTCGGAAAGCCATATGTGGACCGTGGGCAACGGACCAGGCAAGTGCAACTAGCCTCCAGTCTGATTTTTAACCCCACAAGGCATTAGCACCACACAGCTGATCTGGCACAGAGTGTGTCAAGCCAGTTTTGTGCCTCCAAGAAAACAGCCCTGTGCACATTCATGAAGTCTGAGGCTCTGGAAGACATGAAGCAAGAATACAGGTATAATGCCTGGGACCTTTTGGCTTCTTGAGAGAAATTGACATGAGAAGACTGAGGAAATAACTCTCTCAAGGTACTAAGATGAAAAAATGTAAAACTTCCATATTAGTGGGACACACGATTAACATTAGGAGAGAAAACACCAGTGGAACCTATTTTAGCAGGAAATTTCCCCTCTCTTCTGACGTGGTTATAATCCTGCCTTGGTGTAGTACTGCTGAAAACAAACATAGTCTCATTCTTTAGTCTTGTAATTTATATTTGGTTAAGGAATTTAAATAAAATTTAATGTTTTTTGAATAAATTTGGATAATAGTTTCACAAAACGGCATTTCTTTCAGGGAAAAGAAATCAGAGAATTCCACCAATTTTAGTTTTAAGAATCTCATATATCATCCACTGTCTGAACAGATGAAGTAAACAGCTTGAAAGCATCTTGAAGCATTTGAAATGTGTGGTAAAGGGAGTAATGATCACATAAACATAGCATATAATTATTTCTACTTATAAAGGGACAATATTTCAATAGTATTTTTAAAGATCATATAAGTTGTGATGAAATATTCACTTGAAAAGAAGTCAAGCATTTGAACCACAGTTTATCTCTGGGTCTTTGAGCAAATTAACAGCAACTTGGCTTTAACTCATCAAGGTTTTCTTTCCTTCCTGCCCACAG
>NW_008239767.1:6405148-6434138 GCF_000691975.1 Corvus brachyrhynchos
AGGAATCCCTCTGAGAGCAAGTAGGCTGTTTTACAACTGAAACCTTAATTTGAGACAAACAGATGTAATGTAAAACTAGCAATTTGTTTTGTTTGTTTTGCTGCTGGAAGAAAAAATAAAAAAACCCCACAGATTATCATGCCGGCTACTTTAAACACAATCAATAATTTGAAATTCACCATTAATTCACCTCTTACACTTGTAAATCCTTACAAGCAATACCACGAGAACTGTCCAGATCTCCAGAGAATGGATTGCCCTACTCTAAGAAAAAAATTATAGAATGAAGATTCACTCTTCAACTGTGCTACATCTGGAGTCTTATGACTGAGTTAATGTTTCAAATTTGTGTGTGCTTCATGGCAGAAGTACCTCAGAAAGGCAATCTGAGCTACAAGCACCATATAGCACCACATAATACCTAGTGTGGAGTACTGGCAGGAGAAATATTAAAAATGCCTTTTCTCAGGAACTAAAGTGTAGGATAAAGGAAAAAATGCTAGGTAACATTGACATCCTCAAGTATCTTCTAAAAAATCAGATATGTTGATAGAACTGTTTCTTCTCAGCTTTTGTCAGCCGTGTACTTAAAATACTAATTCAGAAAAGTGAATTTTTAGTTCTGATTAATTTTTCTTCTGTCTCAAGAGAATGTTTTATTCCTACAACTGGAGAAATTAACACAAAAAATGCATTCAGCTTTTTCTGACACTGGACACTTTGAAGATGTTTTGGGCCAATATGAAAGCATAAATCAACAAATTATGCATTATGATTCTTATCTTTGAAAAGTCCAGTTTTGTTTTCCTTTCTTGGGGTCATTCCTGTATTTTGTCCATTGACTCTTGAGTATAAAGGTAAAACAATTCCTACAAGCAGATTTTATTCTAAAGGAAATGGGGAAAAATGAATATTTATCAATTAACTCCGTGCTGAATAAACTATTTCACAACATTTTCACAGCATTTCCTAAAGGAAATTTCTATTTGCAATCTACTGCTTAGTTTTTCTTTGAATGTATTGTAAAGAACTGAGCCATCACTCTATTTCTATGGACCAGTTGTATATCATAGATCAGAATAATAAGTAAATATTTATTTAAGTCTGCAACTATGCACTTGACGATTTCTAACATTGCTTGATAGATTAGACCCTAAACTAACTAACCAGAATTGTCATGTCAGCTGAGACTGACCATTAGTAAACTGTGATTTGAACGCTTCACTTTCTTATGTTCAGTTAACATTTTTCTTTTGCAAACACTGTTCATTCTCACATTTCCCAACAGAATTATAGAATGGCCCCTGCAAGTATCTTTTTAGTATTTAGCAAAGTTTTGATCTATTTCCCAAGTGTGATAAAAAGCCAGCTCAGGCACTGACAAACCAGTATATGAAAGGCCTGAAGGATTTGTCAAAAGCCTAAATAGCTGATCTGTAAAAATCAGATTATTTTCAGAGTGATCCATGGGAAGTCATGGTCCTTTGTTAACAAACTATAATATAAGACCTGATACATTATATATGTAGCTTTGTTAATGTATGATACCCATCATGAAAGAAATGCAGAATGTCTATTAATACTTGTTGTGGACAGATGCAAGTAAGTAACAATACCTATTATTTTTCTGAAGTGAGTAATAGTGAAAAATATTGCCCATGAGTGGAATCTGTCAGCCTCTACAGGTACCTATTTATTTCTAATGGTTACTGAGAAAAATAAAAGCTCATTGACTGTGAAGGTGCCTAATCTATGAAACATGAACATCATCCTTGTGGGAAGATAAGGCATTTGAAAAATTTAACCTCGACAGGGTTAGGACCTTGATAAAGGTTGAGATTACAACAAGACATAAAATTAAGGAAGGGAATTTGAAAAAAGTAAGACTGGACGATCACTAAGAACTAAAAAAAGTAGACTGGTTTTGATTATCTTTTTGCAGAGTCATAACATTATCCTAAGTAGGCAAAAGGGTAAGCAGCATAAAAGATGAAAGGAATGAATTTTGAAAAGGAAGAAAATATAGATGGATTCAGAGACTGACAGTACTCTTCGTCATCTGTTCCTCCTTCACTGAGATAGGCTAAATAAAAGATCTCTATTTTACAAGGACAAATAAGAACACAAATAAATTTCCTGTTACATGATAGTAAATCTTCAACTAAGCTATTTCTTTCCATGCTGCTATGCAATTTTGCATAAAATATCTTCTACTCTAAAATGTAATCCCTAGTGAATTTTGTACAGTCTAATTGTGGATTGGTGAAAAGTAAGAGAAGTGCTGACATAATCTTAAATAACAGCATGCTAAACTAAAATGCCTAACTTGGATAACAACATCTAAAACTTTGCTCACTGGTGTGTGCAACACTGGCTTTGAAGCAAACGTAGCTGTTTGCAGCTCAGCAACGTATCTAAAGAAATTTTATAGTACATAAAATGATGCAAATGTGATTAGTATGTCACACTCAGGTCAGTATGCTATGCATTGTGCATCAACACAGTATGAGTGGTTTCTGCACCATGAAGATTAGGGCTCAAGTAACAGAGTAAATGTGAGTGTTATCTCTTTTGTATAGTTCAGGACTGTAGTAGGGAGATTACTGACGATATCCAGGAAACTTTGTTGGGAAGTTGAGAAGTGAACCAAGATCTTCTCATAGGCTGATCAGTGTCTTGAACCTCTGTTATAGTCTTCTGGTTTTGTTTTTGGTTTGATTTTTGGAAATTTTTTTAATATGTTGGTTTTATTTCTGAGACTATCACATTATTTTGACTTGTTTTTTGTCAAAATAAATTCAAATAGCTTTTTCAGACTAAGGTGGGTCGGTCCCAAGTTTTCAAACTTCCAGCTTAGCAGTGCTTACTTACACAGAGAAAAAACCTGAAGCTAAATTTATGAAAGGAGTATCTGCTAAATTTAATTTTGCATACCTCACTAGGAATGATAAAACACAAAACAAAAAATGTCTCCTTACTTATCCATTATGATCACTTCTTAATTCAGCTGGAAATAATAAACACACTTTCTTGGGCATCTTAGCAGGGAAATTACATTCTGTCTGTGCAGCTGGACATAGTTTGAGTTTGACAAGGGAAAAGAACTGTAGTTTGCTCAGCACTGAAAGCAAGCAGTAAAACGTGAGGGTAAAGTCTAAGCATACCACTGAGGCGTTGGATTACTTGGATAAGATGTTCACTGCCTTGTTTGTTTGTTTGTTTGTTTGTTGGTTTTTCCCAGCTATCTGACATGGCTTCTCCTCTGGAAGAGCAGAGCTTGTTAACATGCTAAATTTGTATGTCCTTCTCTCGAAAACTTATGTTGCTTGGGAGGAGAACCAGCAGCCATGCCGATGTTATCATCCACTGCTACAGTAGTCACCATCAGAGGGGGGGTCTATGTTTCTTGAGTGGAAAGATGAAGGACATCCTTAATAAGACATCTTCACAAAGGGCAGGAGAGTTGTTGCATGTCATGGTTTAAGAGCACCAAGGGCTCTCTCACACTTTTGTGTGTAGAGGATAGCAGTTCCTTCATACAAAGAAAAAAACATTTAGATGAACTTGTCAATCATTCAACTAAGGAAGTTTTATCTCTGTAATCTTAGGGGGGATAGAGAAGATGTTTCCGTTGTTTTTTTTCTACATGCAAAGATGAGAACTAGGAGAGTTATAGTCATGAAAAAAGCACCAGTTAAACTTCGCACTCTGCATTTATTTACCTACCTCTTAGTAAATGCATGTGGCTTTAGGCTTAGCAATAATCGATGCAAAGTTAAATATTTATGAAAAGTTTTCACTTTTAAAATATCATCTGCACTTTTATCTTGCATGTTTATGCTATATGAGGAAATGTTTTCAGTCAAATGGAAAAGCATCAACATTCTATTTCCTACAAAGAGAGTAAATTACTTCCCATTAAATACAATATGCAGGAAGTTTCCAAAAGCTTCAAGATCACTTAAACAGTCACCTTTCTGACACAGCTGCAAACCCTTTTTTGACTTTAAAAGAATCAGCTCCACTATTTGCTGGAGCATCTAATCTCTGCTAGATGAATTCTGTGGAGACACATTCCAGTAGTTTAATCTCTGCTTCATTGGATTTCCTGAAAAAATAAATGAGAGATTTCTGAGCACTGAGGTTTTAGATTCCAACCTCTTTGTTTCAAATTAAAACAAAATATAATAGTGCTAGACCTAGAATCTAGGTGCTTAAATATACACCCAACACTTGCAGAAGTATTTTGCTTTAGAAAAGGACATTGTAAATTTTAAGAATAATTACATGGTATATACTGTACTGATCCTAATATTACAAACACTCACAAGACCAAAGTTGAAGACTTGACTGACTGAGCATTGGTAAAAATAGTTTCAGAGGAGCCAATTATAAGGTTAATCATACATATAATCATACACATAAATGTTTGCATGCCCAGGTATATAATTAAAACTTTGTCTTCATAAATGCCTTTATCCTGTCTCCATCAAGATCCTAATCCTGGGTCCTATATGTGAAAAAAAAACTGAAACAGAATTTGAACCTTTCATAGTTTCCATTTTGTGAATACTAGAGTAGAGGGAGCAAAGAAAATGTGAAACAGAAAAATGAACTCACCTTTATGAAAAGAAATCATGACATAAGATCAAAACGGAATGACAAATGGACTCTGCACTACAAAATTTTCACATAGGGCCTTAGATTAAATTCTGATTATAAATTGCAGTCACTTATTAATAATAGTTATGTCTCATTTTACATAAACACCTGCTGAAAACTCATTGGAAATAGACATTTTTTATTCGTTCCTCTACAGAGTTGTGTATATTCTTCCATTTAGGTAATCTAGACAAAAAAATAAACTGGAAATACTTCCAAAAACAATGTTTAAAAATGAACACAAAACACAAAACACAATTAATTTATTTCTCTCCTAGTTATTACTCAGAAATTTTAGGATAAATCACACTGTCTCTCACTGTTCGTATGATCTAGATATAGCTAATATTTTAAGTAGAGAAATAGTGAAATGTGAGACTGCATGAAATTACTGCAGATTTACCCAAAAAAAATAATAATTATTAGTTCTCTTTAAGATAGTCTTGAGATAATAGCCATGATCTTGCTTCTATTAAATAAAAGTAGGATATCTGTTTACAGAAGAGGACCCAGAGGGGAAATAAAGATGTACAAAAACCTGTTTGATTTATATAGTTCTGTGATTTAGAATACCAGCCTGGGATTCTCAGGACAGTTTTACAGTCAGAATAATAAACAATTTTCTTCTAGATCAACTGGTGAATTCCATGTTATAACTTGTTCATCTCAAGTAAGCGTTCACTTGACTTCCAGTGCCAGTTTAACAGTTACCTTGTGAATACAGGAAATATAATTTTTTTGCTACATCATTTGTATTACTAGCAAAATATTTAACATATATTTGTAATCTATCCCATAGGAAAATTTCTAAATATATTCATCTGATTTTCCAGGGGTTTTAGTCTCTTGACAAAGATGATAGTGATATCTTGTCTTAAATTCTGTGAAGTAGTGGTCACCTGCTCACGTATAGATGCAGAGACTGTTGCAGCCTTTGTGGTAATAAAAGCTTTTATTTAAAATCCTCTAATGACTCATTGAGGAAAGGATATGAGTAATATCTGAAATTCAGTTCATATGACCTTGACAGACAGCCAGTACAGAGCACGGGAGAGGAGCACACAATGAAACCAGTATGGAAAAAAAAGGATCCTTTTAAACATATCCTATTGAGAGGGAGTTTTTCTCTTCATCCCTCATTCACAATGAAAATGGATTGAGGTAAAATGAGTTTCCATATCCTCACATATGGACGAGTGTGTCCACCAAACTCCCATTTCATTTAATACAGCATGGTAGGGGGATCAAGATGGATTCACCAGAAAGACTTTGGTATATATTCATCCACAAGTCCAAGAAGTTAAAGAAATGAGCATCAGAAAAGGATGTATGTGTTTCAATATCCTCTTGAGTGAAACTTTTTTTTCTGGCTAAACATCCTATAATAGGTCACTGGAATACTTCTGACACCAGGTTAAAACGGCCAGAGGTCTCTTCTCTAACTTTCCACAATTGTCTCACATGAAACCTTAATTACCTAACACTTTCTTGAATGGATTCCACTATAACTCAATAAAATGTGCTAAGGGGAACTGAGGAGCAATACTGGAGCAAATTTGATTTCAGCTACCACCCACCCTTTAATTGCTTCAGTGGCTGAAGTCTCTGACCATTTAATCTTTGAGGCACTAATAATGTGCCCAAATGATCAGTTACAAGTTTTTAAAAATTGCCTTGTGTACATGCATTAGGAGCTCTTGGTAGACTGCGGTGGGAAGGAGTTGCTATAGAAACACCACCTTAACACACTCCATTCACTGATGGCTACAGAGAGCTACAATGGTCCCTGAATAACTACTACTAATCCACATGATATTAGAAAATTGCTAGGTTTTTGCTCTCAAAATTCTTACTTGCAATGCCAGGGGAACTCCCCCTCCTTCCCTGCACCTTAGCCTCCCACCTTTCCGTTCAAACCTTCCCAGACGGAACTTTGCTTGAACAACTACTTGCCTGTGTTATATTGTTCTGTTTTGTGCACACAGCTGAATTCAGCTGTGATCTACACAATATGAAGAACTCAACAAGATTAAATAAAATCGGCTGCTTTGTCAGAAATTCCTATGCAACCAACTGGCAAAATATGTTGAGAGCATCAGGTTGGAGTAATGCTTGGAGGAAATGAAACTTCTTATTTCCTGTAGCTTTTCCTATCTGAGTCTGACTGCTTAAAAACTGCCATCCCATCCATCGCTCCATTTTACCTTCTTTCCAGAATTTTTCTCCTTAATCTGGTAGGTAATTAAATGTGTCCTTTCAGCCATTCCTTATTCATCTTTTAACATTTCCAACATTTAATCAACTGTAGGGGATAGAAGTACATGCACAGTACAATTAATCTTTCTCGACTGTAATTGTGATTCAATTTGAGATGACAATCTCTGAAGAAAACTCAAAAGTTAAATCTACCAAGGACTAAAATTAAATCCAAGACATCTTGTGGAGTTTACCACAGTCAAACCTTAAACCATTAATTTAGGAGATAGAAGATCTGATTTCTAGACTGTCCTTAGCTTGCAGAGAAGTATAAACCTGAAAGAACATAACGGCTTTTTTCCCATTCAGATTGTTTCCTACTCTGCTAAAGCAAACCAAAAAAAAGAAAAAACAAACCAACAAAAATAAAAAAGAAAAACAAAAAACCAAACCAAACCAACCAACCAACCAACCAACCAAAAAAACCTCAAAAAACCCCCCATGTATTTGAAGTAGAATAATTAGAGAACTTATCTAGAATAAATTATTATTATTGTCTTCCAAGGGCATTGAAGAAAAGGGGACACTTAAAGCAGTATCTTTCTCTGCAGATGTTAGATATCTGCTTTCCTCTGCTGACTAAGATTCCAGGTGGTTCTTTTAGATTACTTGGGTTAGTGACCTTCTCCTTCCTAGATGTGAACCTCTACAGTGTATTCCAAATTCCAGATTAATTTCCTCCTTTATAAAATTCCCAAATCTTGTGACTAAAAGGAATGTTTTATTTTTTGGTCTGTAAATGTTTGTGAAATTATTCTCCCTGTCAGAATTTTCCATTCAACTGATTGCCCCATTTTGGACTGGGATAAAGTTAATTTTCTTTCTAAAAGCTGTTGCAGGCCTGTGTTTTTTATTAAAGATGAGGAAAATGTTAGTAACATGCTAATGTTTTAGTTGTTGCTAAGCAATGTTTACACCAAGTCAAGGACTTTTCAGCTTCTCACAGCACCCCACCAGTGAGTAGACTTGGGGGCACAAGAAGATGGGAGGACACACAGCCAGAACAGCTGACCAAAACTGTCTAAAGGGATATTCCATACTGTATGATGTCATGCTTGTTTTATAAACTGAGGGGAAAGCTGGCTGCGGGTTTCTGCTTGGGAACTGCCTGGGCATCCATGGGTGTGTTGTGAATAATTGCACAGTACATCACTTGTTTTTATATTTGTGTATCATTAATATTATTCGTCCTTCCTTTTCTGTATCTATAGCATGCCATAGTATATGTATGGGATAATATAGTGTATAATATATATATATAATGTCATTTTCTGGGTTTTATATGTATATAGTGTGCTGTAAAAAAAATCAAAAACTGTCAAAAGTCTATGATTGTGTATTGGTTCCAGCCAGGACAGAGTTAAGTTTTGCAGAAGGCAGGAGGAGGCATGGCTAGAACCCAGAGATTATTCTATACCAGTTCATGTCATTACCAGGAGTGGGGAAGGACGTCTCTTCTGAAAAGAAGGGGTTCCTTCCAGACAAGCGAGTATGGCAGAGGGAGCAGTGGGATAACACTGGTCCCAAGCTGGAGGGAATGGTGGGTTGGCACTGGTCCTGAGCTGGAGGGAACTGTCAGGGTGGTGTGGCTGTGGTTGGGTTGAGCTCTGCAATGACCACTTTTGCATGTGAATCATTCTCTTTTGTGCATTTTCGTTATTTATATTTTTGCTGTTAGTGTTTTTTCTTTTTATCTCTGTGTTGTTTCCAGTAAATTGTTCTTACCTCAGCTGGTGATCTTTACCTATTTTGTCTCCAATCCTCCTCTCCATCCCAACAAAGGGAATAGGATAGGAAGGGGAACTGAGCATCCAGCACGTGATTTGGAGAGTCTCAGGTTTCTTTGATTTGGGAGCACTAAATTGGGAAGTATAATTCCTAAATCATGACAGGTAGGCAAAAGTTATTTTGACAAAATAATTTTTTCTATGAAGCTGTAATAATATCATATGTTTTTAATGTGAGAAAAATGCAAAAATATCTTAATTTTGATTTCTTATTTCAACTGTGAAAACAGTGAAGTTGCTTTGATTTTAATGGTACTTTATCCTATTCTTTAGCATGACGACAATTTTAGAAAAATCAACTTTATTTTAAGATTTAACAATAACGGTTTTTTAGCAGTCGTTGTAATGTCTTATTTTCTGGAGGCAAAATGTATTTATATAGAAATGGAATAACTTATCTCTTAATAGTACCAGAATTTTTTTATCACAAAAAAGAAAAATAATAGAAAAGAGGAAGAAAAAATCCTGATTTAGTAAGCTAAAATCATTAAATCCATCTGGTTTGTGCTCCTTATAAGCAATGAGAATGGATTGCAAGAAACCAGAGTGTTCCATGAAATTAGTTTCATTCATATATGAAGAAGGACCATCTTATCAGATGAGATTAATCTGAAAAAAATGTTGAATGTCAGGTTCTTTAATGTCATCTCACCTTACTGAAATGAGACACATACAAGTGTTGTGTTAAAAAATGCCAATAGTTTTTACATGAACTCTGCATAGGCTAATTTATACAGTATCAAGAGCAGCTGGGGAATTCTTATTCTTCAAAACTTAGATAAGTGATATCTCACCATCATATACTATCAGGAAGTAGTCTCTGGTCTGATGTAACAAGAATTATCTCCTCTTGTATTATTTCTCCTTTACTTTTGTGCTTTATTTCCAATTTCAGAGACATTTTGGTAATACAAAGGCTCCATATAGTGTGAGTGTACAGTTCCCAATTCTTTCTCACATTGAACCATTGCTTATTTATTCAGCTCAAAAAGTGGTTGACACCATACTTGAAAGTAATAACTTTTTTAAAAATTCTCACATGAAAATTGTTGGATATCTAATTCTCTCTATATTTCCTTGAGGGAAACTGGTTTACTACTAGCAGGTTAGCCATTCCTATGGCAAATATGAATTTCTGTCTTTTCCTTATCTTTTATTTTTATGCTTCATACAATTTAAAGAGATAACATGAAAACATGGCACATCCCACTCCGGACACCAAATTGATAATAACAATAATAATAAAAACAAAAAACAAACAACAACCAACCAACCAACAAAAAAAAAAAACAAAATAAAAACCTCATCCATCTAAAGAAACAAGTTCTTCTCAGTTTGTCTTTGCCACTGCTTAGACCTGAAACATTGAACATGTCTGTTCCCATTGTTTGTAGGATGGGAAACATAAATTTAAGATATTAATTATTTCACCTCTGGTATGACATGGACACAGAGTTTTGAGGTAATTTTGAAGTTAAGTGTTATCCTGACTGTGCAGTGGTAGCTGGCTGCTTATGATCACTAAATTAGTAATCCTGCTAGGTAACCAGACAGCTTTTGAGTTTTGATCAGAAATAGAAATGATTTTTTAAAAAATATTTCTTAATATTAGACCATTAAAATTATTCTGTACTATATACTCAATGAAACAAAAGTCAGTTATTATGTCTGTAATCATTACATGATTTTGAAGGTTAATTGGTAATAAAATCTGAAATGTCCAAGCTGTTACAATCATAACTATTATATCATTTTTAGAACAAAGATCACATAACTAGTGAACTATAACAGACCTCACAGTTTTTATGAAATATGTCTCAGGAGGTTTGTTAATCTCTTCTGGGCCATCTGTCCTATTTGAGTCAGAGAAGATAAAGACTTTTGGGATCAGGAAGAAAGTAGGGCAAGGCATTCTGGGACATATCTAACTTAGGTAGAAATATCCAGGAGGGGCTGTTAAAATAAGGATCATTGAACAGGGCACATGAATGACTAGAAGTCTGGCTAGAAGACTTCTAAAAGTGCAATTCTTTACACAGAATTTTACCACAGCTTGCTGAAGTTAGTAAGAGAAAGAAAAATCACAGTGATTGAAGTTTGGATTCCCCGGACTTTATCAGAAATTACTTTCCTCATCTTCATGATACTTGTCTCTGGCCCATCATGCTTTTTGTCTTATAAAGGAAAAGAAAAATGTCCTTTTTATGCAAGTATGTACTGAAAAATGGCAATATAATTTAATGAGACTGTTGGTCTCAGTTGTCGAGCCTCCGGCAGAGAAAGATATTTTTGTTGGTTTTTTCTTTTTTTTCCACTAAAAAGTGTATTCATGGTGTCAAAATTTAAACAACCACTAAAGAAAGCAGCAAAATTTAACAAACCATAGAATTATGATAATGGGCAGTTTGTATTGCCGTGGTAGTAAAATGCAGCCACCTGTAGAACCAGGTACCAGAAAGGCTCCAGCAAGTTCAGCTCCTCACCAGTGTTGCGCCTTGGTGCTCTGTTGTATCCGTGCTCCCTTAAGGGCTAATCCTCACACTCCTTCTGTCTCCACTACTAGAATGGTTTGCTGTTGGCTTATCAGTCTACCCCTGGAAAGAAGTACACTGAGACTTCTCTTTAATTGGGGCTATGCATTTTGGAACGGCTCGAGATATTTTAATGGCCTCCTAGATATCAGTAGGGAACCATATAATTTTTTATCAGGTTCAGCTATACAACAATGAACAACCTTTTCAGAGCCTGTCAGTGACAGGGAGTTTAGACTGCTGTATGTGCATTTGCTTCCCTTTGAATGCTCCATCTCTCTGCAAGTAATATTGTCCTAAAAGGGAAAAGGACTTTTTATTATTTCAACTGTAAACATCAAAAGTTGGCTCTCATCTTTTCCCCTTTAACTTAGTACAAATAACCAACTAGTCAAAGAGCAAGAACTGCCTTAAACAAACTACAAAAGAATCAGAATAGCCAAAGGTGTAAAAAATCTGTGCTTCAGATGTGGCTCCCTGATAATAACATTGTTATGTTAAGCCACTGGGTTGACTAGACTAAAATCACATACCGAACCTTGCTTTTAAGCACATCATTTCAGAGGCTGAATTTCAGACTTCAGCTTTCCTAAACTGTGAAACCTCTATGTACAATATAGCTAAAATATTATTTTGAATTTAATTTGTTAAAAGCCCTAATTTTTTTAGCTTGCACCTAGGAATACAGTACCATGCCATAAACAATATTTGATTATATTTGTTTAAAAATAATTCACACAGGCAACCATCTTTAAAACTACCAGATATACCGATAGCAGAGCTCTCAGTATTCCCAAATATTCCCAAAGCAGTATGCTTCACATTATCTCAATAGTACAAATACAAGCAAACAAGAAGACAGACATTTTTCATGTCTAAAGACATGGTGTTTTATGCAAACCTAGCTATATTTATTTTTTTGCTCTTGGAACTGAACGCTGTTGAACTAGTAAGTGCAGTGGGAAGATTCTCACTGAAGAGAGGCCACTTTGATTACAAGAAAAGAAATCCAAACACTGAAAAGCCCCAGATATTTTGTTAAGTCACTTTGGCTTGTTGAGGTGCCATGTATAAGCTAAACCAGTGTAACAGACTCATTGTGTACTCTTATCTCATGGCAAATGTGAAGTAAAACTTCCCCCAGAAACCCAAATGTTGGTCTTTTTTAAAATGTTGTTCCTTTTAAATTGCATGTTTCAGTTCTTGTTTGCAATGGATGAGGTATCCACATGAACTCAGTTAAAGAACCTGTCTAACATGTGATAAGTCAATTATAGGTCTTAATCCTGTGCTGTTATGCATTTAAGAATTATTCACATTCTTGTCTTTTAACTTGCTTTACAGAGGTACACTTGTCATTCCTTACCTTATTCCTACAATATTTATTCTCTTTTGCATTATTTTTTAATTGTGGCTATGACCTTGCTTTTTCTATGACCTCACCACCTGGAAAGCTGATAAGATTACCACCAGATCAGAGATCAGCCATGCCTCTGGTACCAGGAATCTCACTAAAAGGAGGAGGGAAAATAGAAGGGAGGTATTTTATCTAATCAATAATTCAATGTCAGATAGGAGCTGAAGGCCCCTCATGGCAGAGATTTCTCACCGGGGTGAGGATTCCCTTCTACCACACTACAGCCCTCTACCCTAGATGGAGTCACTACCTCCAACCTACAGGTACCTATAATCTACAGCGTCCAAGGCAATCTCCTGAGATATCAGTCAAGAATCTAGAGCCAACACCTGGTGATTCTGTCTGTCCTTGATCTAATAAATTTGTTAATTAGCTTAGAGATGAAAGGAGGTTATAGTATATTCTAAGGTCAAAAGAGACTGGATGACAATATTGACGGCTGAGCTTTCAGATCTCCTGAAAACAGTCAGCGCACCTTACTTCACCTAAGGCTTATTTAAAGATGATCTGGCAGCAGCTGAGGACTAAAATGAATTTTCCATGGGTGTTAGCCTGTTTAGAATGCATCCACATTCCTCAGGTCACCGGTGGCACTGTCACCAGCAGTTGTCAGTTCTCATGCTCCTGGACTTCCTGTCACCAGGCAGGAAAGAAAGTGTCAGCCTTATTTAAGGTAAGGATGACCAGATTCCTAAACACAAGTGTCATGGAATAATACTTTTATATGTTAAAATTTCATGATCTTAGAAGAAGAAGATCCTTGGCGTCTTCTGGAGCAACTGGACAAGAATGCATTTTGTCAAGGGCTATTGCACTGCATGCTGTTCAAGTTGGAGGCTATAATGTCTTGTGGAGAATTGAAGATCGTAGTGGTACCACTCAGCAAGAGGAAAGGGGAAGATATTCCCAAAGACATGAGGTTATCCCAGGGAGTATGTCCACACAGAAATAGTGGATGATGGACTGGGTCTTACATAGGCAGCTTCTGGATGATACCAACCTGCACAGGAGCTAAATACTTGGAAGTGATCGGCTCTCATGCCCTGCTTTGGTCAGCTCATTATGGAGAACATTAACATGCCCTTGCCTGGAGGAAAGCTGGCTAACCGCTGCTGCTTGTGCCATACCTGAAGGGCTTCACTCCTCCCAGTGTGTGCAGACTGTACCCAGAAACAGAGGGAGACTGATGTCTGAAGGCCAGACTTTCAGTATGTTTCCAGCCATTACAGAGAATTTACACTGGGCTCAGCAAGGCTCCCAACCCTAATGAGCTTCCTACAGCCATCTGTAGGGTCAGTGTGATGCCAGTAATTCTGCTGCTCTGTGTATGCTGAGAGGGGCTGGATATTCCCATGAGCAAGGACCTGTAGGAATATGACATGGTGTGTGAGAAAAGTCAGGTGTAGAAATTTAGGCCTTAAAACATTCTTACCAATGTTTCTATATTGCAGTGTTATTGTGACTAACAAGCCTTTTTTAGCGGCATTTATATACATGCTGCTTCCATCACGTTCAGAATAAGGATACTTTAAGCACTTTAATGGTTTCATGTTATAGCTACTTAAGAGACTTAAATCTAATGATTATTTTAAATAATATTTTAAGGATTAGATAGAAAAGAACTTCTGTTTCTGACCTCCTCTGTCTCAGAAGTCTGTCCTAGCATGAAAAATAGTTTGTGTTTGTTCCTATGGAAAACAACCTCAATCCTTGCTTAGAGGAATAAAGTAATTATAGAGTAATAAAGAAAGGTAATTTCCCCAGCGTGTGTGGAAAATGATACATAGAACACAACTATTTTGCATTTGTGTGCAAAAATTAAAACACGGTAGCAAAGACAGCAAAGTACCCATCCTTTCAAAAAGAGATCTGGAGAGCAACATAAAGCTCTGAGTTTCCCCAGCACTTCTGCTTGGCTCTTTTCCTACTCTCCTCAAAGTGTGATAACTATAAAATTATTTCAGTGGATATTTCTGTTATTAGCCCTTGTGATCCCTCCTCAGAGATGAGGAATGATTAAAATCACCCCAGGAGAGTTAAAGCTGCAGCAAAAGAGCTGTGTGATTACTGTGAACTCTAAAGTATTTTAAACTGGATGCATAACAGATAAAATAGCTTGCCCATAAGTGCAAACCAAGAGAAGGCACATTGAAGTCGTGCTACAAAAGGGAAGCTAACTATGTGCAGTACAAATTCTTATGAGATTTTCCCAGGAATAAAAATCAGCCAATGCTTTCAGAGTATTTCAGACATTATTTTCATTCTTTTTTTTAATCTCAGTTTATCTTCCTCTCTTAACACAGTTGCTGGATGCACTGCCTTAAATACCACAGAGTGTCTGTCACATGCATACGATTCCCTCTATGTACAATTTTCTCCAACAATGCAAGATCTAATTTCACCATTTCTGCTGTCTGCGGTGAATTTTTTTCACACAGCTCTAGATGGCAGTGCTGATAAACAACTAGTACATTCGGCAGGGATAGATTTTATTTGGTGAACTGCTACAATTGATTTGGAGTCTTAACCTTTCCTCCACTTACCCTGTTTCCCACTCTACCACCTGCAGCCCTATAAACAGAAAAGACTTGCATGATGGAAGCCATCTGTACAGTAACTCATCTCATCAGAGTGCTGAAGAGCTGTTCTGCTCAAGTGTTATCAGTGTCTTCCAACTCACTGTGTATTTTTCTTATTGCTAAAAACAATCCCAAGCATTCTCTTTGGCAGATTAGTAAGGAATTCAAGTAGCAGATGTTCAAATCACTTTTTATTTTTTGTGTATTGAATCTCCATAAGGATACCAAGATCTGTTTCTTGGTCTTTGTGCTAAGTGTAGCAGTTCAATCATCTCTGCTCTATAGAGAGAAACTAAGGAAATGACTGTGAGTATATTGTCTGAAAACCCATGTATGTTTTAAAAAAAAATTATATTTAGCTTCCCTGGGAAATACCAAGAACAACATATACTGATTTTTATTCCTATGCCCCCATGAAAAATAAACATCATGTCATAGGCAATACCTGAATACATGTTTACAAGCTACTGCTGCACAAACTTCCTTCAATCAAAACTCTCCCTAATGTACAACAAATAGAAATGTCTATCTGACATTCCTCAGTATAAATTCAGCATACAAAGTTGTCCCCTGAAGACATGACTGAAGTTGTCTGATGGGATAAAATCTACTGGATTAGTTGGATTGCAGATTTTTTTGATAGCATACTTATTCTCTTTCTTGCATAGATATAGAATTCTCTTTATAATTTATAGAATCATTGAATATGCTGAGTTGGAAGAATCATCACACATCAAGATCATTGAGTCCAACTCCTGGCCCTATGCAGGACACCTCAAGAGTGACACCATGTGTCTGAGACCATTGTCCAAACACTTCTTGAACTTAGACAGGCTTGGTGCTCTGACCACTTCCATGGGGAGCCATCAGCTTCATGCAATTTCCTTGAGTCCTGTCACTGGTCACATGAGTGAAGACATCAGTGCCTGCCCCTCCTCTTCTTCTTGTGGGGATGTCGAAGACCACAATGAGCTCTCCCCTCAGCCTCTTCTTCTGCAGGCTGAACAAATCAAGCGACTTCAGCTCCTTCTCAAAAGGCTTCCTCTCCAGACCCTTCACCATCTTTGTTGCCCTCCTTTGGACACTCTCTAATAGTTTAATATCTTTCTTACACTGTGGTGCCCAAAACTGCCCCCAGCACTCGAGGTGAGGCCGCCCCAGTGCAGAGCAGACTGGGACAATCCCCTCCCTTGCCCAGCTGGTGATGCTGTGCCTGATGCCCCCCAGGACAGCACTGACCCTCCGGGCTGCCAGACACTGCTGACTCATGGTCAACTTGCCACTGACCAGGAGCCTCGGGTCCCTTTCCACAGTGCTGTTCTCCAGCCTCTCTTGGTCAATACACACAACAAGTATTGCCCTGTCTCAGGTGCAGTATCTGGCACTTGCCTTTGTTAAACCTCCATACAGTTGGTGACTG
The DNA here is from genome assembly GCF_000691975.1 of Corvus brachyrhynchos. NCBI lineage: Eukaryota > Metazoa > Chordata > Aves > Passeriformes > Corvidae > Corvus > Corvus brachyrhynchos. The sequence continues at coordinate 6,421,801 of NW_008239767.1, forward strand.
CCCATCTCTCTGATTTCTTGAGATGTCTCTGCCCTCACGTGGGTCGACAGCTCCTCCCAAATTAGTGTCATCAGCAAACTTACTTAGTATTTCTTTGAGTCCTGTGTCCAAGTTGTTAATGAAGATATTGAAGAGAGCTGGGCCAAGGATGGAGCCCTGCAGACCCCCACTAGTGACTGGTTGCCTTTCTGATGTCAGCCTGTTCACCATAACCCTCCGTGCCTGACCTGTGAGCCACTTGCTCACCCACATCCAGTGCCGTTATCCAGCTGTGTGCTGGACATTTTGTCCAGAAGAATACTGTGAGAGACGGTATCAAGAACTTTGCTGAAGTCCAAAAAGATTACATAAACTGGCTTTCCTAGATTAGCTTAGTGGGCTGCCCTATCATGGGAGGAAATCAGGTTCAACAAGTAGGACTTTTCCCTCACGAGGCCATGCTGGTTGTGACTAATGACTGCATTGTTCTCCAGGTGTTTTTTCAATACTTCCCAGAATAAGTTTTCCATTATTTTACCAGGCACTGAAGTGATCAGAACAAGTAATTTTAGGTACACAGGCATTATGTAGGGTTCTCTTAGTAAAATATATAGTGCCATGGGAGGTTCTAAAACATTTTAATGGGATCTTCTACACTGGTAAACCTTAGAACACCCTCAAGCACGATTTTGGCACATGTTGGCTAGAACTTCCCCAGCAATTTCCATAGCTTAGGGGTAAGAATCTTCCAGGCATCATTACCAGTGGGCAATTTGCATTTAGAAAACTTATTTTGGAGGCAGTGAAATTATACTAGCATGCCCACATATTTTTCTGTGCCAGTAACTTCAGTAGTCCAATATATTCTTGGACAGGTTTAATTTGCTCCTACAGAAATAACCTAAATTTTCAATACTTTCTTTCCTTAAAGAAATACCTCATTGCTTTCAGACCATAAGTTTATGAACAGACATAGGTACTGCAGTTACAGAATCCAGACCAAAAAAAAGAATAAAGAAAGTTGTTGGAACCACATGGGTGTGAAGCTGATGAATAGTCTGTAGCATGAGTCTTATGAGGATTGGCTGAAGGAACTGAGGTTGTTTATCCCAGAGAAAATGAGGCTCATGGAGGACCCTATTACTGTTCAAAACTGTCTAAAAAGAAGATTTTATTCTGGTGACCGTCAGTCTCTTCCCCCCAAAGTGACAGGACAAGAGGAAATGGCCTCAAGTTGCATCAGGGGAAGTGTAGATTAAATACTAGGGAAAATGACATCACTGGGAGGGTGGTCAGGCATTGTAATAGACTTCCTAAGGCAGTAGAGGGAGTGCCATCCCTGGAACTGTTTAAAAAGGTGTCAATGTGGCTCGTGGAGATACGGTATAATGGTGTCTATGGTGGTACTCATGTGAAGAGGTACTTGGGGGGGAGTTAACAGTTGGACTTGATGACCTAAGAGGTCTTTTCCAAATGTAATGATTCGAAGATTCTGTGGTTTCTACCCATCATTCTAATGAATTCTTGCTGAAATGTGAGGAATATTTGAGACTTTACTGAGAGGATTTAATGTTTATCACACTAATCAAGATAATATCAATCAAATAAGATTATATTCCTTGAGCATGATACAGTAAAATGTTGATATTTGGTCAGTGAAGGTTTTTAACTTGGAAATCTTGGGTGTCTACCACATGGTGATAAATGAAACATAATCCTTGTGCATTTTGATTTACTGGCATAAAAATTACCACAAAAATAACATTTCACAAAACTATTGAAATAATTTTATTCTTCAATCTTTAGGATCTTTAGGGAAATTTTCCAGTATAAATGAAAATCATTATATTTGTTTTCAGTTGTCCTGTAGGGTTGACCTGTAGCCTCAACACAATATCAAGGTACAGAAGATCAAAATCTGGCAAATACAACTCAAATCCTACTGGATCTATGTGCTTCAGAGCCTTCTCAGTTGAATGCTGTTTGGCTGAGTTTCTTGTCAGGTTTCTTGAAGGGAATTATTCTATAGCGTGTCAGTACTCACATGCAAAGAGGTGTCTGATAACCACCTGTAATGATGGCTAAAAAATGACAGAAGGGCAGAGATACTATTTTAACTTAACCTACCCAAGAGAAAAGCATAGAGGCATATCTTGACAATACAAGAATAGACCTTATTGCAACATGAAATCTGCATATTCAAGTCATAAATAGTGCAATGAAACTAGTACATAATACAAGATTGCAAGGGATAGCTTTATTCAGGCCTGCTGGAAGTATTATTGGTAGATAAAAGTCATCATGTCTTCTGTTGTGTTCAACTCATAAAAGTGATCTTATGTGGGTTTTATCACTATTGACTAGAAAGCTAATACCTTTTTTATAACTATTCAATGCTATTTCTGACTAAAGAATAAACTTTTCCTATCTGAAGAAAAGAAGGATATTGCTTTCTCTCTTTCAGGATGTTCCTGCAGTCAGTTCCTGCAGTTAGGCAAATTGTGATATTTTTGAAACTCAAAACATTGTAGATATCCATCATTTTTGATGAAGATTCTGACGGGAAGTTTTCTGAGAGTCAATAGGGACTGAGAGGAAGATATTTCAGTTTCAGAAATGTCATGCCTAAAATACTGTTTTAATGTAAAATATATATAACAGATATCATACACTTTCTGTAAGATTGCACACTCATGCTCTAAGATTATTCATCTGCTCATAAGATCAGCTTGAAAAAGCTTTGGAACAGCTTGACTTTCAGTATTAAGGTAAAAAACCCACAGCAGAGTGCTGCATATATCCACACATACACAAGAGGATGCCTTGACAAGTTTTTTAATTTTTGTTTCAATCACTGAACACATGAATTTTCCTGGTTAATATTTAGTCTTTGGGAATGGAAAGAAATAGGTGTTCTGGTCAACCACAATAAGATCATTCTCAAGCTATATTTCCTTAATAAAACACACAATTCCTCTCAGACACATATAAATCTAAATAAATGTACTATGCCCTGTGTTTGCTTGCTGAAATAGGCATACCAGAAGGCCACATTAAATATCTTAAATGATGAAAATCTTATCAATTCTGTTGGCAGTTTTGTTTTGCAATTTCTTAATCTTACCAGCTAAAGATTTTCTCAAATCAAACTAAAATTTTCTGCTTAAGAGAGAATGCTCATTCCTTCTTATTCTGCCCTTGTTGGCTAATGAGAATAATTGGTCCCCATCCGCTTATAACATTCCTTTATGTATTTGTAGCCAGTTATCATGGCTCCCCAGTGGTCATTATGTTTAGGTATTGAACATCTGCTCAAGAGTTTATTGATGCTGTAGATAGTACCATATCTGCTGGGAGTAATAGCACATTGCACTATGTGGCCATTCTGGGAGCCCTACCTGCAGGAAGGTCACTCAGTAGTAAATCCGAAACACCTACAAAATGCAAAGTCCTTACCATGAACACAAAGAAGGTATATATTTCTTCACTATCACTGAATTAGGCTGTTGTATACCAAAAAGCAAGATCTGTTAAAACCACATATAATTGTGACCATTTTTTTTTAATACCAGGCAAGGATTTTATCTGTATTTGATCATGATGGTTTTATGGTGCCTCAAAACATCAGATATTGATTTTATTTATTCCCAGACATTTTGTACTGAATTCCTATGAGGTCTTGACATTTGTATAGTACCTTCCATGCTTGAGAAGAAAATATTGCAAGCCTGACAGGTGTTGACAAGCAAAACATTCATTAGTGAAGCATAGTATTAATTATAAAGTTTGTGTCCTTTGTTTGGATCCCTACTTTATCTCGGAGTAACTTTTAAGTAAGAAACACTTGAATGTGAAGTCTACAGTAGAAAAGAGATGAAGTTTTGTACAAGTTTATAACAAAATAGAAGGTCACTTTGAGCTAAGAGTACACCCTGATCTAAAGATCATTTCTCTTTTATTTATTAAATAATGCCAGCTACAAAATCACATTTAAATCCTCCACTGACAGGAAATAATTAGGTTAACACCAGTAAAAATTACATGTAATAGCTCAATCAGTGGGAATTTTTAAGTGGGATAGCAGGGAATGTAACCAAAAGGAAATAGGCCTTTGGGTTTCTTGAAATTTAAGTGAAAGACACATTCACACAGATGCAAATAATATCATACTGTAGAGTTTTGTATCATCTGTTATAGTAATCACTGTATCTACCAGCATGTAATGATGTTTCAGTCACTCTGCACTTCCTTTTTTTAACTCATTTTCCTCAGTCCCTAAAAATATTCTGTGAATGTTATAAGGATTAGACAACTCCAGGAAGGAAGGAAGGAAGGAAGGAAGGAAGGAAGGAAGGAAGGAAGGAAGGAAAGTATTTGAATATCTAAATGAGTAGTATCTGCTATTTTTAACCAGGAATATATTTTTAAATTAATTTTCTGTTTTACCTTATCGTACAACCCCAAAAATGTGTGGCCATGTACTGTGATAAAGATGTGACACCAAAGCTGAATATTGCTGTACTGGGTTTATGTACTGCTAGAGCAGTGGGGTGGTATCTTACTCTCTGTAACAACTGCTGGCAGATTAGCAGCCAAAACGCTGAGAGCCTTCCAATTTGAAGGCATGGGGCGGGCCAACTGGCACAGTATTTATGAAAGGGACATTCAAACTATGCACATTGCTAAGCTGCCACTGTGAATGAGAAAAAGAAAGACAAGCAAAGTGTTATTGAAGCAAAGCCTAGAAAAAGAGCATCAAAGAGATTGGAACAATGAAGGGCTGCTTTCAGAATGGGATCATGAAAGACTGAAGCCCTGTGGCAAGGCTGGCAGGTGGACACATGCTGCTGCAGATCACAGCAGCAGGGCAAGCCATCAGGATACTATACAGAGTTGGCAAGGTTGTTAGAATCCAGTTGGGCTAGATTAGAAGCCCTGCAGAGAAAGGATTAGCAGCTATGAGCATAGTTTAGACAGCAGGAAGGTGAAATGAAAATCCACAGTCAACCTATATCTACCTTTGTGCTTTTTTCCTCCTTGTTGTCAGTGAAAAAGGCCATCATGAAGTGAAATGTTTTAAAGTTTCGTTTGGATATGTCAGTCTAGAATATAGTTCCTACTCTATTTTATTCCCAGCTCAGGGGACTGAGAGCATTGTGTCTGTAGTGGGTAAGGAGAGAAAAGTCCAGGTATCTATCTTCCATTACCTCTGGTATCTTGTTTTCATTCAAGACAAATCTTGGAGTAATCGAGACCATTTAAGTTTCTATGGAAATACTATAAACAGAAAACTACGGTCATGTACAAGTGAGTGCTCTACATATAGTTTTTTACTAGTTTCTCATAGATACACTAGAAATTCAGCATGTATGACTAGAGATCTGGGATATGATAATTCACAATGAATTGCATCAAAGTCCCATGATCATGTTTTGGTGTGGACTCTCTAAGTTTAAGTCTTCTTGATGACTTAAGGTACAGGAAATTTCCAGTTTTCTGCAGTTTGGCTAACCTTCTGCTGAGGTTTCAAATTTGAGGGCCAGAGAGGTCCTCTGCACTACTACCTCACCAAAGAATCTGACCTCTTTCGGAGTGAAGCTGAAGTTTCCAGGATAATCCTTCTCCCTTCCTGTCTGGTCTTTATTGTCCCTATATGGAAACAGAGAGGATGACTGGAAGAAAATACCTTTCTTCTGGTACTTTGGGGTAGACAGTGGGAATGTGAGAAAACAGGACCTCCCATCTTGTACACAGGGATCCTGTTTAAATTCTAAGGCAAAACACTCACTTCAGTGCATATATCAAATCAAAATAAAGCTGCTCTAAATCAGCTGTATTTATTTAGTTAGTTATTTAGTTAGTTATTTATTTATAACAGGTCTTATACCCAGATGAACCAGCACAGCTAGTTACATGATAGATTGTATCAAACCAATAACATTTACACTGATTTTATATCATGAGGCATATGAACTGGCTTTCGCTTGTGACTCAGTTCACAGAGTAACAGGTCAGCTCTGAAGTAAATGAAAAAAGTCCATGTGAGTTCAGAGAAGTATTCATTTTTACTACTTGCCTTTTCATTTGCTCTGAATAGTGATGGAGAACTTTTACAACTATATATAAACATTGTTGATAGGGACTTTTACGTTGGGTCTTTTCATTAGAGTTGAGCTGTGTTAGTGAATTCTTGCATCTGGCAAACCTAAAATTACCTAGGCATACTTTCCTACATTTTTCTACTTGAAAGTAGAACCTAAGTTATTTTAAAGGATTCAGGTGAGATCTTGTCTAGGTATTCAGATATATTTAAACCTTTTTTTGTGACTGAATCTCATCCTTCCATAAAATTACTGATTACATAGCCTGATGTGAGTGAAGGTGACTGCTGAGAATTATTTTCTTGTTTGTTTATAGTTTTTGCTCTCAGTGACATATTTCAGCCTCACTAAACCAGAACTTGTCCAAGTCTTCCTTCCTGTGTTAGTATGAACAATATAATCATTTTTCTTGGAATCTTAAAGGCAGCTTCAACATGGGTATCTTGAGGTCCTTATGCTAATGCCATCATATTAGGATTATTTTCTACATATTTTTGTAACTGCAAAGACTTTTATTTTACACTTTTCCATTAAGTAATATTGCTCAAGCTCACTGAGTTCAACTTGGATAACGTTTATACCCTCTTTATCCCTAGCAACTCAATTTCCTCATTCACATGTATTCAAAATAATGCAGCAAGTCTATTTTCCCTCTCCCTCTATTCTATGATCTTCACAACCCCCTTTCTTTCTGCATCATAATCTGCACAAACCTTTCTAGCTTTGTTTTTAGGAATGTCCTGCTTCTACCTTTCATCTGTTATTTGCCACTGAGAAATTGAAATTTACCTTGAATCCAAAATGCTGTGCCTAGCCTCAGCCGTTACGCACCCAAAGCAAACACAATGACACTTGCTTCCTGATTTTCAGTCCCATCAGGGAAGGGATCCTCACTAAATTTCTGCTAAACTACATCACTACCAGTTTTTACCTTTCTAAGAATTTTTGCTAGATTGGATACCAACAAGAGACTTAGCAGTGGTTAGCCACTGACAAGAATTGCTGTGATAAGTGTTGTCCCTTTGTTTTGTTGTAATTCCCCTCTGTTTGAATCTGCTATTTTTTGTCTTATGGTTAAATAAAACTTGTTATTTTGGGACTTTCATTGTTTCAGTACCTTTCACAAGAGGGCATGGGAAATTATTAGCGTTTCTAATTGCTAACTGTAATTATGATAACTAGAATCAGTAAGTATTTGCAAGAATATTATGGTATCCTGTTTTGTTTATCAAGCTGTACCATAATTTGATGAGATTATATAGAGATTTATCATCTTTATCATATTTCATTTTCTTACACCAAAGAAGAATGAACTATAAATGGGAGGTGTATGATGAACTCAGTTTATATTTAATTAGAAACTGAAGTTAAAAGCCAAGAGCCAGGCAGGAGTAAGCTGCTAGTGAAGGTTAGGCTGCTATAAACCTGATAAGGAAAAACGTGTGGGGTTTTAAATTGAGATTGCTGGTAAGGTGGCTGTGGGTTTCTGTAGTGACAAACTGTACTTACAGATTCTAGGAGCCCCTGATGAAAAGCTGTTCTCATTCCCTAATGCTTTATGGGAACACTGCAGCCTCTTGGAATATTTTTCAAGCAAAAAGACATCATTGTGACAACACTGGAAAAAGAAGGGCAAAAAAAATTTCTTTCTGGTAGGGAAATAAAGACATCTTAAGCTCGACTTCAAAAGCTCTCTACAGCAAACAGTAACTGTGGAGATACCGTTTCATCTTTGCCTCTGGGATATTATTAAGCTTTTCTAGTAGCTTTAACTGCAGGAGAAGGGATTACAGAAGTTGCTGCTGTGTAGCTGCCTGACATACAAATATCTGGAAAAGCACAGATCACGTTTTTGTACAAGGGCCACTTATTAGACAGCACTGAAGGCTTAACCTAGAGTGAATAGCGCACCACACTGCTAGCTGCACACAAACAAAAAACATGCAAGACCCACATGATTTATGCTGGCCTTTTAAGTGCTTTGGGTGAATATTCAGGCTCCTGGCTTCCCTCTTGTCATGGTTGTGTGTACAGAGATTGGTGCTAATTGAGGCTGTACTGTTTTGGTACAGAGAGCCATGCCATGCCATTCACCCTGCTTCAGTTCAGGCTGTGTCAGCATTTCCATGACAAATCCTTACTTTCAAGGGTTTACAGCTTAATTGGAGCAAAACCCGCAATTGGCTGAAATGACACACACTGTTCCCATGTTAAAGGCTTTGTGCACAGGAGCCAGAAACACAGAGAAAGAAATTGTTTCAGGTGCTTCTATTTACTTGGAGCTGCTGCTTTGGCCTGGTAATGGCTTTGTATTCCAAAATGGAATGTGTAGGGTCAAGGTCCTTATTGCGAGTTACTACATTTGAAATGGGGAAAAAAAAAATCAAAAGAAGCGTATGGCTTTTTCAGTGCTTTTCAGCAAATCACTGAGGATTTTGCAAGATTAGCCTGGTGAATCAGGGATTGGAAAATAAGTTGCAAAGTGGCAGGAGTCAGTTTGGAAACAGATGTGCTCAAAACAAGTCCAGTTTCACTTTGTTAGTCCTAAGAGACTGTATTAGACTGAACAGCCATGCTTTCTAGGCATCTACAGGAATAAGTCTCTGGCATTGAGTAACACATGATGTCCTTAGCATCTGCTACACCCTGTCAAATCTCACGAACCTGCACTGAAAGACAGATTTTGTTTTTTAAAGATTAGCATGAAAAAGGAAAGTCACCTTCTCTAAATACCAATAAGAAACAGTTTGATGTTATAAAGCAGGGATGCTGTCATGGTCAGAGGACAGTCACTGCAATAAATAGTCTTTAGGGCAACAGTAGCAAGTGGTTCCTGGCCAAAGGCGATGAAGAGCTGGGTGCTTCAGTGTGACCTGCGTAAAATCAGGCAGGTGAATAATTGTTTGTAGGTTTGGATATAAGCTTGGTATTTTTCCATATCCATAAGTCAAGTGCTGATGGTGTCATTTTTATTCTTAGGGAGCTGATCTCTGCCCCTTGCAATGCTTATAAACAGAGCAATTGTTATGAACTTGAGGGAATCAAACTTTTCTTTCACCCCACATGCAGTCTGTATGTTGAGGGATTATATGGCCATTGAATCTCAGCTATTTAATTCTATGGTTAAAGTAAGGACAATATTCGGTCTGCACTTAGATAATCTCTTAATCTTGCAGGATTCAGACAATTCACACAACACCTTTCTCACTTTTCACTTGCAAAAATTGTGGGAGTCCTGGCACACTGGGAGTCAGTTCATAAGAGATTCGAATACCTCATGTAAATATAAACCTTCAGAGAAAGATTTTAATTATAATTCAAGTTATTTTTGTTATTTCAAATAACGGTATATAACAATGAATGTTGTGAGTCCATCTCTTCTAGGTGACTATAAAATCTACTTCATACACCATTTTTTTCCCATGTGTGAACAATACAAAATTATACATTTTAGAATAAATAATTGATGAAAATATAGTTAATATTTATATTTTGAAAAGGAAACCAGATTAAGTGGGAAAGATTGTCATTTAATTAATTGAAAAAAGCTTAAGTAACTTGGAAATTGAACTCCTGGATGAGCTAGTGGTTAGAAATGAAACAGTGTCTATAAACATCTATTTGCAAAACAGGTCCAAACTTTGACTTTGAAGAATTTATTCTTGGCTTTACTATGTTCCCTCAAATGCAACATTAAATAGCAGAGCACTTTGATGAATAATATATATGAAAGTGAAGAACCAGAAAAAAATATTCTATGATTCATTAAGTTGTTTCTTTCATATGACAATGAAATAAATGTGAAATAAAATTAAAAATATGAGGAAGAGAGTATTGCTCTTGCAATATTGCTCTTGCAATACTGCCCTTTTGCTTTGTCTTAACTTGCTCATGCTTTGCAAAAATTAAATGACTGACATGATATCATGAGACCAAGCAGAAATTGAAATGTTGATGTGCTACAACACTGCTGTTTTTCCACATATGTATCATTGAATTCTCTGCTTCTTGTTTGGTAGACACAACAGTGCATATTCCTTGGGTTTAGTACTATCAGAACACTGCAAGCTAAAAAAATCTTTGATAGTAGTAAAGGTGAGAAAATTGTCAAGCAACCCTTAAACAAAAATATTAGTTTAAACCCTTCAAAATCAAACTAGAGCACTGATGAGACAAAGGGAAGGAAGGGCACAAGTGGTGGCACAGTTCTTTGGCATAGCACCCCTTCTTCACTGGCTCTTGAAAGGCAGAACCCTCTCATGTGTGTACAATGTTCATATAGGGGTTGTCATAAGAGGAAACTGCATGTTACACCAATTTCAGGAATCTGAAATTATGGGGGTTTCTGGGCCAGGACCGGCTTGACGTTGTTCTACGTTATAGAGAACCAACAATGGTCATGTTGACTACTGATGGTCCAGAGATGTCATAAACAGAAATCAGGAAATTGTGAAACTTGCTTTAACAGCCCAAATTTGCCTTTCTCCTCTGTTCTTCTTCCTTCTTCCCTTTTTATATTCATCCATATATTTAACACTGTAACGATGGGATCAAATGTTTGCCCTTGTTCTTTCCAGGCTGGAATGCCTTCAAAGTAGACAGGTCTTAGTTACTGACTTCATATCAGAGATATCTGAGTAAATCTGAATACTGTTTTTACACAGGATGTCAATCTAGAAGCTTAATGGTCCCCTCTGATTTTACAATCCATGAATCTGTAAATAATTGCAATAATAACTTGAAGATCTTACAATGCTTCCAAGAAAAATGGGGTACTTTATATACAAAATACTTGCAAAGACAAGGAAAAGTCCTTTAGGCCTATAGCCAAGCTAGCACATTGTAGAAAATTAATTTTCATGCTTGTGCTTTCAACAAGAAATATGTCGCTATGTAGGAATTGTTTGAAAAGGATAATCACTTCCTTTACAACAATGTGTGCTGAAAAGGAAAACTTTTATAAACACTTCAGGCACAAATGAAGTATTTCTTTTTTTTCCTTTGAAAAACTGAAATACATTTAAAATTACCTGGTGTAAATGATGTAGCATGTTATGATAAAAAATCCAGCATTTTTAAATCAATGTGGTATTAGATTTTGTAATAGGGTTAAAATACTGCTTAAATGAATTTAATTGCTGAATTAAATTCAATGTATTTCAGAGAAAATGTAGAATTTATATCAAATTCATATCTTAGGTTGAACATAAAAGCCAAACACTTGTAATTTTTCTTTTATATGAATATGAGAGTTTCCATTTTTCTTCTTCAAACTGAGTGTATCAATAAAATACAAAATAATATATATGCTAACAGTTCGAATTCCTGCATACATGTATTATTTTTCAAAATCTCGCTTTCTTTAAATTATCTTTTCCTTAGGATTACCTGATCAGTAATAATAAACAAAATCTATAAGAAAACTGACCGTGATATACTATATATAATATTCTTATATTAGCCAAGCTAAGAATATAAATAGACATACTAAAAATGTAAATTTCTTGATAATTTGCAGTGCAGTATATATTAAGTAAATTGCCAGTATTTACTTCAAATAACTTTATATGTAAAATTTTTAATCTGATTTTTCTTGCTTTAAAGTAATAGTTTCCTTTCCTAATAGAAGTTTTAATTACTTTATCTAGTCAGACATTTCATTTTTTAGAAATGGAATGGTACTTGGAATTCCTAGGATATTTTTTTTTTCTAATCTAATCTAATTTGTGAATGCTTGAATTAAAGTTTTGTGTTTATTTTAGGACTAGGAAATCCAATTTCTACAAGTTATGTTGCTAGTAATTCTGTAAAATTATTAAATTATATATTTATACTTCTTGGTTTTCACGTATTTATTTTAGTATTCTGATAAGGAAATTTAGATGGTTTTAATATTATCTTTTAAATTTTAAAGACTAGAAAGGTTAAAATATGTAAATAAACAGTAAAGAACATATAAGCCAATAAAACAGTACTTATGGTGCTGACATATTCAGTGGAAAATAATATTTATTGTTCAGAATTTGTAACAGAGGAAATCTATATGGAGACTGACATACTTGTATTTTATGAACAGTTGAAATACATAAAGACAGCCCTTACTTAGTATGGTGCACTTCAGTCTTTGAATGCTGCCCTGCCCATATACTTTTAAAGAATAATTACTTACTTCTTAATACCCTAAGAGGAAAAATCAGAATGACAAAACCTCTCTGAAAAGATCTTCAAAAAGCTATCTTTCTGTAGAAAGGAAAGAGT
>NW_008239767.1:6434185-6472730 GCF_000691975.1 Corvus brachyrhynchos
GTGGGAATGATGTCAGAAAAACTCCTACTGCACTGATGAATTGTTCAAAATCAATTTTAATTTTAGGAACAAATATGGGGGAAAAAAGAAAGTAAAGATTAAATGCAAAGACAAATCATTCAGTGAAATGATCTATGCAGCAAAAATGTAAAAGGAAACAGATTTTATGAAATTCACTCTCATAAATTGTAATATATAACCTTCAGTTTACTCATGTACCATAATATGAAAATTTTTTTATATCATATATTTAAAATTACGGCTTTGTCTGTCAGTGGTGTACTCAAGTAGTGGCAGCTGATATGCCAACAGCCCTGGTAATATTTCTCCAAGCCAGAGGAACAGACACAGGATCTTTTTGGGGCACTAGTGAAAACAAGACTTCCAGCAACATTTCCTACATGTCTTTCAAAAAGGTACAGCACGTAGTTCTTCTAGCACAGCTCTTCAGCAATGAATGGCCTTTTAAGTGAGGCAAGTGGTACCATGTTATGATAATCAAAGCCCTTGAACAAGAGTTAGAAGCAGTGGGAAGGAGATGGAGCAAAGCTTTAAGCAGCCTGTAGTTATATGCTCTGCCCCCAGGTATCTTCTGTAGCATCTATTAGAAACTGAAAAGTTGTTCAGCACTGTCAAACTCTCTGAGTGCATCAGTAGTGAGGGTGGAACCTGTGAAGCAATGGAAGCACTTCTGAAACATCTGCTTCAGAAGGAAAATAAGACCGTGGAAGAAGTATTAAATAATAAGATACATGAATTAGTGCTAAACATAAATCTCCATTTTTGAAGACAAGAAAGGCTCACAATCCACACATATGGAAAAACACTAGAGGCATAACTTTGTATAATGAGAAATAGAAAGAGAGGGGAAGAGGGAGATGAATTTGCCCCCTAGATCTGAGAAAGCGCCTCAGGCAAAAATTCTCTGGAGTGTGTCATATCTCTAAGCGGCACACACAGCTCAGAGATCATACCAAAGAAAAAACTGGACAAAGAATTGTCCCAGACTGGGATAGCCCCGTGGGCACAATCTGGTCACCAGCACTGCTAAAAGATTCTTTCTGTCCTGAGGAAGTTAGCTTGCAGGCATGGGACATACAAACAGTGATTTTCAATAGGGACTCTGAAGCATCTGTGAAAGAATTTAAAGCTGAATACAATCTAGTATTATGATTATGTTTAATTTTTCATAACTGTTTCCATCCTTCAATCCTCTACTCAAGGTGGTTGTGTGTGAACCTGACAACTGTTCCTCAGTCATCCCCGGAAGCAGTGGGTAAGTCTAGGTAAAATGATGTGCACAGACCTTCTCTTGGAAGAACTCTCTTTCAAAAAAAAATTAGGGGACCCAAGGCACTCAGGAGTTACAATTGCTCTTGGGAGAAACACTGTAATACTTAGAGCCACAGTCTTAGGAGTCCTGTCTGACAAGCATCAGTGACTGCAACACCTGCAGGGAGAGTAGCATGATTTTGGACAGATTTCCTCTGACAGATCATATCAGCTTTATCAACCAAATGGAGTATTTCAGATGGTAGAGTGAAGCACGCATTTTCCCAAGGACCATGTCTTCCATTGTACAGCCCTGGTGAGCACAAGCCTCTCTTTGCAGGCTGCACTAGTGACTCTTGGGCACCTTAGGAGCAGATGGCTTTGTAGCAGTGTTGTAACATGAGAACACCTTTTGTGCCACAGAAACGCTGTGAAAAATTGCCTTCAAAGGAGATGTATTGCCTTTTCTTGTGTGGGAGTATCATATAAGGGAACTCTGACAGTATGGAGACTGAGTGCTGGTTTATCACAGCACCATAATTTTTTAAACTCAAATAATGCAGTGATGCAGGAAAAAAGGGTGAATTAAACAAGGAGCTTTATCAACACAGTAGTAGTACAGTATCTGTACAGTACCACACATACAATGCAGTGCCATACATGCCATGTGCCATTCAAAAAATGTCAATAAAAATAAGGCCTTTTAATGTTATTTTTGCATAAGTGGAATTCATGCACAAGTACATTATAGTTGTTAATGAACAACTGAAGTAGCAATCCTCATGGTAAACGACAGAGCTTCATTTGGAAAAGGTAGTGAGAAGGATTCTAACAAATCTCCAAAGAATCTTTGATTCTTAAGAGTATAAACTCAATTTGACACAAAATATGTACAACTTTGCAAGTGCCAAAATGAGAAAAAAATCGTTAAAATTTGCAAGCCTAAAAATGATGAGAAAATGGGGTGTAATCATCATTTGAGGAAACGGATCTTTCCTTTATACAAAGTTTGTGTAAGGTTTCATGTTAAACATAAGCATCTTGCTAAATTTTCTATCTTTCATATTTCTGAATTACCTTTTCTGAGGGAATTTCATTGAAAATTCTTAAGCAATTGCTATGGACTGCGATTGAGTATGGTATGAAAATGCAATTGAATATGGACTGCAACTAGCATGAAAAGTGCTGAAATTCATTAAAATCATGATATTATTAGCTCCATTAAAACTCTCAGTAACATTTTCACATCTTTCTTAAAAGGAAATGCCAAATGAGTAAGCCTGTAAGAAGGGATATAACATTGAAAGCGTTATTTATAAAGATTCAGGTCTATTATCTGCAGTAACATTTCAAATGCATTTTGTCTCCACCTCAGAAATAAGCACTCTGTTTATTTTCCATTTGTCTTTTGTTGTTATTTGCAAATTTACTTCCATCAAAAGTTACAAATTGTTCATTTCTTCTTCTTTTTTGTTTCTCCCCTTTTCCTTCACTGGTGACATACATACAGCTGTTCAATCCCTCTGAGTCATTTTGAAACCTGTGAGAAACTGCTGCAAGCAATATCTTCCCTGATAATAACAATTTGATGTAGAGTCATTTCCTGTGCAGATCTAAAGAGGAAAGTAAATTGGAATTTTATTTCAGCTGGGAAGAAAGCAGCAGTGCCAAATACCTGAAGTCATTGAAGACCTGATTTCAAAGATGATCTTAGGATTTAGGACCCAGGACATCTGTCTTGTTTAGGATGCTACTGGTAATTGGCTACCAGATGTGGTTGCATCCCTTTTGAACTGGTAGAAAGGTAGCAGAGCATTAGGAAAGACTAAAGTTGCAGTTAGCTTTGAAATGGTAAAAACAGTGCTAAAGACTATTTGAAAGAAAATATATGCCCTCAGCTCAGAGATGTTTTAATGTTAACGATGACATTTTTTAACCAATTTTGGAAATAGGCTTATACATGTCGTTAATTCATGTACTATTCACTATTTAATCCTGTGGTATAAAGTTTAGCAATTTAAAAATAGTGTCATAAAGGTAATCCCTTTATCTTTAAGTAAATCTGTAGTTCAAATATATTAATCTGTTCCTGTTACCCTGTATTTTGATAGTACATAAAACACCCACCTGCCCCCTAAGTTATTGCATCTTTCTGTGTTAGGCAATATATTGAGTACATTCAGCTGTAATAAACAGAGAAATCTTGTTCTACAGGGCACACTGTAAAAAATGTCAACATAAATGTACAACAAACAGAACACAAAACAGTAAAACTGTGTATTGTGTTATGTGTTGGAAGACATTCAGACATTCAGAATGAATGTCAACTGCCTTATGACATTTGGCATGTTTTTAACATCCTCTTAAGCACTGGAAAATACAGATAAAAATGCGCTAAGAGTTTTCTGGTACAGATAAAAAACCACAGCTCCAGCCCTAACATCAAAATTCAGGAAACCTGACCAACTTTGATTTACCTGCTTAGCAATTTGGGAAAAAATGGAGTAAAAGATGTCAACTAGAGATCACAACCAAGCTGTATCAAACTACTGCAAAAAAAAACCAACAAAAAAACCCTGACCTTCCAGCTTGGTGGAGATATATCTGGAAGGAGTATGGAAAAATATTTTTTCTACTTAATAATAGGAAGTCACACCAGGAAACAAAATGTGCACCTACTTACGGCTAACAAGTAGGGCAGAAAATTTGACCTAAGAGAAAAAGAAACAAAAAAATAAATGGAAGACATGGAGCAGCTTAGCAAAAGAGAAGGTAAAGGAACTTTTGTAATAGTCTTCATATACCTTCAATGAAGATGCAGAAAAAGAGTATGCTGCTCACCATGTCCAATGTGAATAAGTTGTGAGAAGGGTTTGAATCATAGAATCATTTAAGTCGGAAAAGACCTTTACGATCATTGAGTCCAACTGTTAATTTGCCAAGTCCACCACTAAATCATGTCCCTAAATGGCACATCTACAGTCTTTTAAATACATCCAAGGGTTGGTGACTCAACCATTTCCCTGGGCAGACTTTTCCAATGCCTGACACCGTTCCTGTGAAGAAATTTTTCTTCTTTTCAGTTGGAACATGGAAAATACTCGTTCAATATTAAGGGGAAAAATGATGCATGGTATGTCAGGCTTTCCACAAATGAAAGTTGTTAGGAAGATAGTTAAGCAAACAGCTTCCAGGAATGGTGTAATTGTATTTAATTCTGATTTGGGTAGGATCAGATGGCCTCTAGAGTATTTTTATGTATATTCCTTTAAATTTTCTTGAAAAGCAATATTTTCTCAATACTAAGGCATATAAAACTTATATCCAACTATAACGTTTTTGGACAACTGGACATAGGTAGTCAGTGGATGACTTTTGATTATCTGATAACACTTCAAAAATCTAATTGCCATATTTTGTTGCCTACAGATCCGTAAAATATGGCAGTGTTGGGAAAATCCTATAAATCGATGTTTTCCCTTTTCCTGATGTGCTTTTGCACAATCCTTTTAGAACTAGACTTTAGGAACCCTTTAATACATGTTGACAAGAGAGATAAATTTAACTCCCAAAATTATTTACTATTCTGCATCAATAGATAAACTATCTTAAAAAACCTAATTTTAACCACTTTGTGAATAAACATCCTTCACAGAAACACTAATAAATGTGGTTCCAGATGCTCAGCATCATTACAAACACAGCTTGTTTTCTGTCTGTTGTGCCTTTTATTTATTCAAATTTCAGGCTTCAAAATGTATTCTATGACTTAGGTATTTTTAACAGCTCAGAAGGTCGGGGCAAGAAAGGCAAAATGGGAAAAAAGACAATTCAATTTTTTTTTCAATATAAGAAATGTCAAAAGGTTTTGTAGCAGGATGAAGTTCTATTACTATGAATGTTTTTTCACTATTTTTAATTTTTCATTGTTTGTAAATCACATACAAACATTGCCAGTTTAACAAATTTGTTCATTGGTTGAAAATGTTGAACAAGTGCTATATACGCTCAAGTCCAAAAGCAGATAATGAGCCGGTATGGATACTGCTTCAAATAATCAATATGTGCAATTTTGAATAGCAGCTGTTTGATAGGCTGTGAAAAGCATGTGACATTCATCTACCCCTATATGAATTATTCCCTCTTTTACTTTACAGTTTTCAGTTTTCACCATTATCACTTTCAATCTGTTGCAGCTACTGCAAAATCTGCTGCTTTGGCACCCACTCCAGTCAGCAAGATTGTTCAATGTTCAGTGCTCTTAGAAAAAAAATAAAAGGGATTATGTGCACAAATCAAGAACTGTATCTAAAATAGAAAATAACTGTGACTGTACATATGAGTATATAACAGTGAGTAAGTCCAGGAGAGTCACCTGAATTTAAGCACCAAACTGGAGTTCTTGAGCTGCTTCTCCACACATTGACAGTGTTGAATGTCCTTAAACAAGTCACTTCCTCTCTCTGCTGCTGTATCTCTCAGTGATCCTGGCTGCCTTTGTAAAGTGCTTTTTATATTTATACTAAATCAAGACTACATGCTATTATGAGTACTATGACTATAGAAATAAAAATGACTGACCTTGTCACTCATCTGTACATCTCCATATTAGAACTACTAGAATCTGTTTTATCAATAGGAGACATGTAGACAGTGTTGTTCTGTATTTTGTGTGAAGATCTTAAGTCCTTACAATTCTTAATATCTGATTAGGCAGTCAGAATAAAGGAAAAAAATCTCAGTCTAGTGAATTTCCAAAGGACAGCCCAATAAAATCACAGTTCTTTCCAATAGAATACCATATATTCATATGAAAAAAGAGAACAAACCAGGACAGTTTGGTTCTTACAAAATATAGAGAAACTGTGGGGTTTTTTTGGAAGTTACAGCAAAAAAGAAGGAGATGGAAGCTTTGGGGTTAGCATTATTCACACATTAAAGAAGTACAAATTAAACATCTAACATATGAAGATTTTGCAGCATTTTTTAAAGTCAAAGTGGACCTTTAAAATAGCCTTCAGACTATTTTGCTCTTTCAGAACATGCAGGTATGCGTCAGGTTGAAAATATTTACAGATCTTTGAACTATTCTATTCTACCTCATGCCTTTGAAGATCGCAAGAAAAACATTTTAAGGAAAAGAAAAACATAATGATGCTATCAACAGACACACAAAGAAAGCACAAGAGGTAACAGTCTACATTAAAGAAAATTTGATGGACAGACATTATAGAACTTGGGACATAAAGATACATAAATATTTCAATTTTTTCCAATTACTGTAAAACACTTTTCAGTAACAGTGCTCAAGTCTCTGAGAATCATTCTGCTATTTTCATCTATTTGTATTAATCATAGGGGATACAGGCTGAGCTGACTAGGTTTGAGCACTTTCTGGTTCAGGGGACACGGCTGCAATTCCAATTGCTCCACCCCAGCTAATGCTTAATATAATTTTGTGACCTGATATTCTCCTCTGGTCCTGTCTGTGGCATACTGCAAAATCCTATTATTCTGTACTTAGGAAATCTGCAAAACATGTTTTTTCTCTTCTCTCTGATTATGGTAATATAGGACATACTGAATTGACCTGTGACCCAATCTAACCAATCTAACTCCTGTCATAATGAGTGGCAAGACCTACACAAACTTCAGGTGTTATCCCTTTACTATCTCATTTGCTGGCATGGCTTTTAGCCTGGGTGAGCTGTTCTAAGTTAATACCTCCTATCTGCAATGAATTTCACTCCCACAAATTATACTTGGTGAAAAGAAAATATTTTACCTCAGTGAGTTTTAGACAATAAGTTTCACTTGAAACCTGCCCTTTGAAAAGTTCACTGACCCCTACTTAGCTGTCTAAGATGCATTTTAAATTAATAACCTTTGAAACAACGAAGAGATGATTTTTCTTCTTGTATCTTACCCCGGCAAACAGAATATATCAAATATCTTGATCACACACACAGAGACGCCCCCTTTACCCCCTAACCAGTACGTTTTTGCTCAGCAAAGTCCAAGTCTGGCTACATTTAATGCTCAATCGCAATGTGAACAATTTGTGCCCTGTTCATCGCTTGCCTGACTGATTTGGTAGCCTGGTTTTGGTTTGGTTTTATTTCACCGGTTAAATCCTATAGGATTTGTATGTGGAAAACTACTTATTTTTTGGGAAGATTCATCCAGTTTTACAAATTCTGACAGGCAATGCTTTTTTATGAAGGATGGTTTCTCTTGAATTATTTTTCACCTCTGTATTTTTATGATTTAGTGTTAAAATGGTGACTTTTCTTTGCGGAGAAAAATCTGGAAATTATTCTTGCTCTTTGGAAATTAAGATCTTTTTTCTTATTCATTCACTTTCATGCAATAAGGCTCTCCCTGCAGAATTCCTTACAAGGAATCTATGCTTCATTTTGTTTTATCATCTACAAATACACTAACTACTCTATTAATAGGTATTTATAGGAGAAGGGGGAAGAAATCTTTCCTGAAGCGACTTTAAAATGAATACTGATAATAAAAAAGATTTCAATTAAAGATTAGGAGAAAAGAAAAAAACCTCAATAGATACAATGTGCTCTGCATATTCCTTAGAAAGCATAGTATGAACTAGTACTGATAAGAGATACTCTAAATTCAGTGGTGGTTACAGATCCAGCCTGAGCACAAAATCACAACACAAAGCGTTCTTTGCTGTCCATGTTGCTGGGCTTATGTGATCTGGTATAATTTTAAAAGATTTTTTTCATATGACCTCTCTCTTTACAATATAACAGGTTTTCCTCAGAAAGTGATAAAGCACTAAATTAAGCTATGAATAAAGAACCATTTTCCAGCTGGTTTCAACTTGTCACACTTACACATAGAAACTTTGGATTTGGAATTTAAGATACTAAGACATCAAGAGTCAAAACCTGAAGCAAAATTTAAATTTTAAGCATTTTATATTTCTGTATTTCTCTTCTTTTTTCTTCCTCTTGGCTCTGTGGAAGTTTTGGAAGTGGCTGCACGACTACCACAGGCATCTGCTGCACTACTTTGCTCCGTGTCTTAGGAAGAATATTACATGACACCAGCACATTAAGTCAGAGAGAGTCACTTAAATTCTTTGCTTCAGCTTTACAAGCAGAACATAGGGGAGAAATATTTTCAGCTTCATTAAGAATATGACTTTTTTTATAATGAGGATTTTTTTTTTAAATGGAAGTCATAGCACCAATTATTTTCTTTGTGAATACTAAAATTTTCAGCAGAATATTGAACATCAGTAGTTGAATTTTTAAAATTTATAAATCCACTAAGAGAACCCACACAGCTTTTCTTAATGCTTTTCTCCACATTGCCTTAGTGAAGGTAGACATTTTTGGCAGCCTTAATGCATTTTATTTGTAGGTGTTAGTAATTAATTAGGCTGTATTCAGAGCAATGTGCTGTT
Organism: Corvus brachyrhynchos; assembly: GCF_000691975.1. Classification (NCBI taxonomy): domain Eukaryota; kingdom Metazoa; phylum Chordata; class Aves; order Passeriformes; family Corvidae; genus Corvus; species Corvus brachyrhynchos. Next base: position 6,442,896 of record NW_008239767.1, read on the forward strand.
CCATAAAATAATAACTCTTCAACTGTAGGTATTCTGGGGTAAGAGGTACAGGACAACAATTAGTAAAAGAGTGTAATTTTACATTAATTTTCTTGCATGTCTTTTGCTTTTAAAAACACTTGAAAACAGAAGTAAATACTTATTGAGAAAAGAATGGAGCAGAGGGGACAAGGAACAGAGGTGAGAAAAGTTTAGATTGAATGCTTAATGCATTTAAATTAAAAAACATTATAAAATGGGCATGATAATTCACTCCAGGAAAAAAAAAAGAAAAAGCCCTTCATTTCAAGGCTGTCCTTTCAAATTTTATCTAGGTCATTGTGCATCAGGGACCAAGTATTAGCTCTGGCACAATGCTAGGAAAGACAATGAAGTCAGCCCACAGACAAATTTTTTTCCTAACTGTTGCTAACACCTACTGATTAGCTAGCTCACAACGCTACTCAGACTGATTTAGACATTTAAAAGTCTCAAAGTGTATGTATATATCCACCGAGTGAAGCTATGTCTTACACCAAATGGCATCCTTGTGAGAAGATAGACATGAATAGAATATTTGTTATTTTTCTCAATAATAGTGATTGTTTCCAGTAGAGTTGTGGTCTGTAGCTCCTGTTAATACTAATATTGAGAGTGCTTATTTTCTCACTTCCACTTTTCTGCAATTCAGTCTGTATCCTGCAATTCAGTCTGTATCCTGGCTCTGTTGCTCAGAAAATTTGTGTTCATACTTCTGATCCCTCATCTACACCACTCTCTCCTCCACTGACCCCCATCTTCCTCTACTGTCTCTTTTTTCTTACCTCAAATGATCTTCATCCTGATGTCTTACTTTCCACTGATGTTTTCCTCTTGAAACTACAGTTATGCTTTAAGCCTCTGTGCTCATAAAGACAAAACGCACTCACCAGAAAACCATAGATTTGCCTTGCTTTTGTTCAGTTTTCTGATTTTCATTTGTTTCAAGACTCCAAAATTCTTTTTTTTTTTTTTTTTTTTACCACTACACCACTACAGCTTATTCAAAAAGTGTGGTGGTTGGGTTTTTTCACTTATTTTTTAAACCAACTATAGGGCAATATGAGAAATTCACTAAACATTTGAATATTGCTCTATTCACTATTTTCCCAGAAAAAAATGTGGTTTAAAATGTTCTTACATTTAGATAAAAATACTTTAAAAGATATTGAGCTTAAATTAATTCTCTATCTAAAAAAATATTTTATTGATGGGAAATGGATAAATTAGAGGAATACTTAAGCTCTAAATGCCATTATAAAGGCTTCATAATTCTGGTTTAGAATCTTGCTCAGTGACATTGAGCAACCAACTGATTTAAATGTGCAAAGAACACTGTACATCACAGAGTTGGTATGCAAGAAAAAAAAAACAGACCAAAAGCAAACCCATCTCAGTAGAAAATTCTGTACAGCATAAGGATTTCCAGGACTTTCATTTTAATTTAATTAACTTCAGCAACAATTAGGTTTTGCAGGGAAGATATTCTCCTCTTTGCTTACTTCAGTCTTCTGTCATCTATACACTTGATTGTAACCACCAGCAGAAAGTGTGCTTGGGAGTGGCAGTGGCCTCCTTTCAGAGAAATATGAAACAGGCTGGAAAAACACTAATAAAACTCGTGAGGAAAATAGTCTATGATGTCAACACAGCCTTCAAATCCATGAACTGCATTTATTAAAAAAATAAATATACACTTATGTCACGCTCTTGTCATTAACATTTAATGTGCAAAGAGTGGGTGAACATTCTATATTTAATTAAAGCATAAAATTATTACTTCCATCTGCACAAGCAGACCTGAGAAGTGGCTTAAGGTACACAAAAAATTTACATCTGGTATTCAAATATAGGTGTGGGGGGGGGACATTTTAACTGTATCAGGTGTCACATCATTCCTCTAGTGTAGAATAAATATGATACGTTATTTATTAATATTTGAAGACATTTTCAATATTTGAAGTTTCTCAGGCACTTGTATAGAGTTTATATCATGTGAGTGAATCACAGCTTCCCAGGGTTAGGAATGTCTTCAGTTATTTACATTTCTTATTTTTATTTTATTTTATAGCACACACAGAATGTTCTTTCTCTCAGTGCTGCTTTTTTGGTAATTCTTTTGTTCTACATTTGGTGCCAAGGAGCACAGACCATGTAAAATCCATACAGCAGCCATCAATCTCCTTAACCATATGCTATTTTTACAGCAGGTCACCTGTGGAAATGCTTTTTTCAACCAAATCCTCCTTCTCTTGGCTTGTCATTCTGCTGGTTCACACTGCGGCTAATCCCGGTGCCATCACTCTGCAGCCACCGAAGCCACCATCTGCTCTTTGCCCTACTCCGGCCTTTGATCAAACAGTAAATAAATCTTTCAGGATAGGGAAGGATTTCCTGGGTGCTGGCCATACGGCAACATATTTGGTCATTGCATGGAGCCCTGCGTAACACTGTGGTTGCTGGTAAATAACGTATCTTCCCATTATTTTGACTTGGAGTTATGAAGATTTCTCAGTGCAGAAATCAATCATTCTCATCTATCTCAGGAGTGGCAAAGGTACTTGAACATGGCTTTGAAATAAGGTTACCAAGTGGATCTCATGTGCCTCAGAGCAGGAAAGGCTAATCTCCTGCAGGGACAGGGAAAAGACCATACTGACTTTCCCACAGTCCCACCTGAAATATGTTTGCTGACAAGTTCTGGAGACACAGAAAGATGTTGATTAAGAATTATTTGCTTGGCTACATGTGAACAGACCTGAAACCAAAATAATAAGTCTGGGTAGCTGCAAGAGAAAATCCAAAATGCCAAAGGGGATCCTGATTTTTTTGATAGGGGAAGGGATCTGCAACCACTGCAATACTATAGGCCAGTAAACTTTAGCACATCTTGTTTTTTGCTGGGGAGGCAACTTCTGAGCAAAGATGGGACACAATATATTACTTATCTCTCTGTGTGCATGGGGTTGAAGCACTGAACGGTACAATTCTTGCTAAACCCTGCAAAACTGCATCTGACTTTGCTTGAGATAGGACAGAGGCTATCACAGTCGCTGAGTAAGCGTAACTGGTGGGCCTTAAAATATCTGTAGACTATAACAGAATTGCTGAACTAACAAGCTGCTGAGCCAGGATAATGAATAGAACATAGCAAAAATAATGCAATAACTTTGTGGTTAAGACAGCTGTAAACGAAAGAAAAGAGGAGCTGTCTCTCAGCCTGTTTCAACGAACTGGCGTCCCAGTTTCTTGTAGTTGGACTGGAATGGATTCAGCAAAACAGCAGAAGGACAGTCTGGACAGCTGAGAATGTATGTGGCCAGTGGGTCACAGCATTATAAGGAGATGAAAGAAACTCAGAAATTCATCAATGTGAGTTCAGAAGAAGAGAATCAGCATTGCAGATGCCAGGGGCTGAGAAAGATGAGTATTTTCTCCAAATGAGCTTGAAATATTGACCAGGATATGCTTGGAATTCCCCACGGATTGAGTGTGACTCCTAAGTGCCAGCAGACATCTTGCAGACCTTTGTGAGATATGAGAACTTAGAGATCTGGGCAGAAGAGTGCCTCATAACCAGAATGTATGCTGCTAATGACTGTATGCTAGGGATTTTATCATAAATATTCACTGTCTTTTATATAATTTCATTAGTTATCTTTTGGGATTGCTACAAAGGTAGGTAGATAGATAGATAGATAGATAGATAATAGACAGGTATATCCATCCATCCATCCATCCATCCATCCATCCATCCACTGCCATGTAACTTATGATTATCTCTCATCATTCTGTTGCTATCATTGCCTGTAGTCATTGGCTGGGTTTGGTTGCTGTATTGCTGACTCGTAGTTATATCTGCTGTGCTTTCACTTAGTGGAATTTTTATAAGCTATCGGTCAACATAAGGTATGAAAACCATCCCTTTCAGAATATTGTGGATCCCTGTGGTTGTGCTTCTACCTACTAAATAATTTGTATTAGTTTTTTTAATATTTACAGTTACATCTTCAGAAAATTTAAAAAATAATAGGATACTGATATGTAATTGTTCATATTGCTAACCTGTTAGCCTGCTTTCTTATATGTCTAGTCCAGGAGAACCAGCAAAACTAGAAAATTATCATGATAGCTAGAATGTCTGGGAATGTTTTAAACAGTAACATGTTGTAAGTTATTCCAAATAGGCTGGTTGGATGTCACCAACATGTTTTGGCTGGAGGGGAGTTTGTTTGAATGGACAGAAACTGCAATATATCTGTTGGCTTCAGGAACAAAGCACAAAAGCTATTTCATCTTATATAACAATTACACACAGCCTGGTGTGTCTTTCCTGCTCATGTCCATGAAACTTTTGAATAGAGTTCTACACCCTGTAGTGGGACTTCCTCTTTTTTATCTGAACAGCTTTGCAAAATGAAACTTTCTGAAAAGGTCCATTGAGCAAAGCACGGCTTATAGCATTTGAATTTATGTATAAACATTTGTTAAGAACCTACAAAACTTAGCAGAGCATGATAACTTCTTATAAGGGTATGGATGAACTTACAAAATAAATGAATTTTAAATCCCATTCAGCATGTACTAAGAGCATAAACAGAATATTTTGTCTTTTTTGCTTAATAATTAAATTATGTAATAATACGAGATTTTATATTGTCCTTTATGGAGAACACGTGCTCAATTTTTTCACAATCTTTTTCTTTAGAAGGTTTTTTCATTTATTTCTCATTCTGTATTTTAATAAAAAGCAGAAAAAGTATGTAAAATGTAACACATTGAGTTCTCCTTTCAAGCAAAAACAGATTGTTTACTCTTGAATTAGTGGAAAAATGTCCTATGTCAGCACATTTGATTTTGAGTTTATATGAATTTGAGTCATTAAGCTAAGTCTAGACTCAAAATGACTCTTTTTTCCTGTCATCTGGTTTTAATTGGATCATAATTTTATGTCTTCACAGAATAACTCTCATATGTTACTAGTATTTTAGCAAATATATATATAGAGAGAAAAATACATGATTTTCCTCTCTCACTTCCTATATCCTTTTCTCAAAGACTTAAAAAACTATTTAGCATTTTAAGAACTATTCTTCTGCTCTTCTGTTTCTCAGACTAATTTCCAAAATGAGGGGAGGAAGTTCCCCTTATCTCTTTTGAAAGTTAACTTTTGCCTTGTGGGATAAGTCACCCAAATGGGAAAAATGAAAAAGAATTCTGCAAGGTAATGCCCCCAGGGCTTGTGTGGATGCTCACTTCAACCAACAAAGGTTTGGAAATGAATTGGGGGTCAAATACGTTAGTCTTTGAAAATCAGTGCCTTAATTTAAATATACCATAGTGAAAATACAGAGAGCTGCAGCATTTCCCATTATCAAGAACCAGCATTCCAGGTCAGCAGCCATGTTGACAGCAGCTGTTCCTGCTGTGCCTGAGCCCTCCTCGCTCTCCTTAAGGCAGACACTGGTCATGTCCATGATTACTCTGTGCTCAGATATCTGTATTAATCTAGGCAGCTGTTCCTCCTTTCTTCATCTCCATCACAACAACACTCAACCTACAGCCAAGACACTCTGATTTTATGGTGCCTGTGATAACAGGGAATATATAAAGAGGGAAAAATACAGTACTGCTACTGAAAGCATTTGTAATTCCTAGCAGAGAAATAGGCATACATCATGATCTATCCGAATAACAGTAAAAACATTATAGTTATAGATAAATTATAAACAATAATAATAACGAATAAATAAGAGTTTAAGATATATTTTTCATCACATGTTCTTTTTTCTCTGAAATTAAGAGGTAAGATCAGGACACATTTTCAACATGAAATCTGCAAGCATAAGCACTTGGTACTTCATTACTACTTAATGAAAACTAAGATTCCAAGTAATAACAACAAAAAAAGGAAAACTCCTAGAGCTGAGGGTTCAAAAAAAAAAAAGAAATTAATCAAACCAGACATCATGGAAAGTATACTGTCAAGATGTTGCTCTTTGTTTAGTCAAAACTAAGGTGGACTTTTCACAGTACTCACACAAACAAAATGCAGTCTGTGCTCCAAGAGACTAAATATTGTCATTCTTAATTTTTCATCAAAAATGAATTGCCTAAATAAATAGGGAAACAAATATTGTTAAAATATGGCTGCAGAATTTACTCTGTATCTGTTGTTTTATTCCTTTCCATTTATTTAATGATTTATTCTGAAACTACCCTTGCTTTCCATTGTCTTTCTACAGGCTCAATGAAAACCCATGTCACTGCCAACTGCTGCTGCACCTGATGTTTTATTTTTGCAGCTCTCTCCAAAAACCTTGAGACATGAGCTTGTTCATGAGACAAGCTTTTGCTACTAACCTAATGCAAAATAGCCCATGGTGCCATTTAGTCAGCGTAAGATTGATCCTTTAACCACTGCACATGGTTAAAATTTGCAATGATGTTAACTGGGGTTCGATGTATATATTAACAGGAGGCTGGAGGCCTCACTGGATTCCTTTCTGCTATATTCAAAATCACCATAGGTGTTATTTATACCACTTCTGTTCTTAGTGCATTTGCCAAGAAAGGAAAAGTCAGTCCAACACAGTTGTCATCTAAAAATAAACACCAATGAGATCTTCTTCCTGTGGGCTGTAAGGTCATTCTGTAACTCAGCATGGTTCATTGATCTCTTCTACCCCCTGTGCCTTTCCAGATTTATTGGAAATCTGTTCAAAGGAGAATATATCTTACCTCTTGCTACTCTCGGAACTGCTGCTAAACGCTGAGTAAAAGATTCTTTTCTATTCACTTTATTCCTTGTCCTTAGAGACAGAATCAAGGAAAATCTTCCCAAGTCTCTCAGACATCAGCTGAAAACAGATGAGCTGGGAATACAGGTTGAATACCTTCTGCTGCTCTTCCTTTGGACAAGTTCACTAAGTTCAGGAAACACCTTGGGACCAATTCATCTCAGTGCGCGTCTGTATTGCTTCTGTCATTAGCATGAAGAGCCTCAAAGTAATTTAAGTCAGTGATCTGATTACTAATAAAGGACAGCACTAGATACAGGTCAGATATGTGTGCTTTGTATTTCCCTTCCTTTTAATATTTCACAGTATTAAACAGTACTGTGAAGAGAGAAATCTCCTTGCTAGCAAGAGATATATCTATATAACTATTTAATTCCCATCAACCTAATCACATCATGGCATAGTGCAGTTCAAGCATTCATGTAAACATATGTAACTAATTAGAAAAAATGGAGTTTCATCCACATTCACTCAGGTTATGTCCCCTCTTCACTGTAAATCCTGAAATAAATGGGAAAATGTGAACACATGTGCTGGGAGTTTTACTAGGAGCTCAGCAGCTGGAATATAATCACTGAGGTTTCATTAATTTGTTGTTCTTTTCCTTTTTTCTTTCTTTAAAATAAAGGTTTTCAGCAAGACTAATGTATATGCATTCAAGCCAGAAGGATGTGCTGAATTAATAAAGCAGTTTATGAGCAGTAGGATCGTGGAGTCTGTGGAGCTCCACCGAAACAAAGGGCTCACCTTTGGGGTACCCCTAAAAAATAGTGTGCAAAAAGGGAGAGAGGCTTAGTGCATCAAAAAAAAGAAAGATGAAGCACTCGAATTCCTTTGATTCCTGCTACAGAGGCACATCTGACAAAACAAATTTGTGTCAGGCTTTTTGCAAAGTGTTATCTCCTGCTTTCCCCTACTGCTGGGCCAAGCAGCTGCATGCCCCTTCCCCATCTGTGCCTCGTTCGTCTCTTCCCTCTCTTCTATATTCTTCTTCATCTTGAACATTCTCCAGTTTTTGGTCTGATGTTTTTGCTGCCAATCATATAATGATGGAATAGAAAGGCTATGCTCTGAGTTCTAATAATTTAATACTCTTACTCAACCAGTAAACTTGAGAGGATACTCTCTTTAAGCCATTATCTGATGTGTATAATATTAACAGTATTTTTTTCTCTTCCTCATCTTTCTTCTTCATCCCAAAGGTGAAGTGCTATTGAAGATGCAAAAGAGTTCAGAAAAGGAATATTTCTCTTTGACTAGACATTCAAATACCTCTCTATCAACCCCTCTCATTCTCCACACATCTCTGCCTTCATGACTTCTTTAGCCTCCGCCCAACAAATTCTTTTGTTCTCTCCCCTCAAACAAACATGCAGCTCATATTGTGAACCTTAACTAAATGAACACAGTGGTATTTGCAAAGTGGTTTTAAGTCCAGGGCTGAAAGCTGTTGTTTCACCCCAACAGAATGGCATGCAAGAAACTCAGCTGTCATACTTGACCACTGCTACTTGGAAGATGTTCTCTGTGAATTTATCTTAAAAGATTTTAAGGTCTTTTGCCTGCTATCACTGCTACATGAGAAAATGAGCAGTAGTAACAGCTACAATATCAATAACAAAAGTGTACACAAGAGAGTGATTCACCACAGAGCCCGACCTGACCACAGCCATGACACCCGACCACTTCACCCGCTTGAAACCGGCATTACCCAAACCCTGCCTCCAGCTCAGAACTGGCACCACCCCACTGCTCCCTCGGCCACGCTGACTTGACTGGAAGGTGGCAGCTGGTAGCAGGGGGATCCCAACAACTGACTGTCCTGGAAGCTGAAGTGAGCCTGACTGGGAAAGAATGGCAAAATCACCCTATTGTGACAGGCCTGGGGGCCCCATGCATCACTGGTGTAGACTACCTCAGGAAAGGGTATTTCAAGTGATGCCATGAAGATTTTTGCCTTTTCTTTTATACCCCTGTTATACCTTTTTACAGCTTCTGTATTCCTAGTACTTTTTGCCTACATTCTTAGACTTGTTTGTTAAGCTAAGAGACTAAACATTTTAGAGGCTTCGTAGCCAGGGATCAGTGTGCCCCAGACCCCAAGTCCTCTCCAGAACATATTCTGTAAACCAAGATAGAACCATCCAGGGGAAGGTTCCTTGGGGAGGGGGGGCTCATTTGAACCTCTCATTGGGGAATCTTTGATAGATATGCTAATTAGTAAAGCCTATAATGTTATACCCAATGTTGGGGGGGGGACACGGGAACACGGGAGACGAGAAGAGACACAGAGACACAGGGAAAGACTCAGTGGGGCACATCTCGATGCATATGACCTGGACGTGTACACCTAAGGATCCTTAAGAATAAATACCAAGGTAAAACCCCTTTTCCTCTTCTAACCGTGTATGCCTCTTGATTTTAAGACCAGAAAAAGGCATCACAAGGACACAAAAGGGCATTTTTGGGATAGCTGCTGTGGAGACAGAGGAAATTAAACAGCTAAATAAAATACCTTGCCTGTTTTCTCAGAGGACCCTTCTGTTGTGGGACTTCTGGGGGTTGAAGAACAACAGGTACCCATCACTACCCAAGTATATTGTCAGCAATACCGCACCAACTGGGTCCCCATAACACCCACTCATGAGAGGATTCATGAACTGGAGAGCCAGGGAGTGGTTAGGAATACTCATTCACCCTTTAATAATCCTACAGTCCGGTGCATAAGTCCAATGGAGACTGACACTGGTCTGTTGTGGCCTGAAAAATGTCACACCATCACTGAGTGCTGCTGTGCCAGACATGCTTCAGAATGGAGTCCAAGGCAGCAAAATGTCATTGCTAATGCATTTTTCTCCATTCCTTTAGCAGCAGAATGCAGGCCACAGTTCATGTTCACCTAGAGGGGCATCCAGTACACCTGGAACCAGCTGCCCCGGGGGTGGAACCACAGCCCCACCATCTGCCACGGACTGATCCAGATTGCACTGGAAAAGGGAGAGGTTCCATAACACTTGCAATATATCAATGATGTCATCATGTGCATCAACACAGCTGAGGAAGTTTTTTAGGAAGGGGAAATGATAATCCAAATCCTCCTGTAGGCCAGTTTTGCATAAAGCAAAGTAAGGTCAAGGGACCTGCCCAGGAAATTCAGTTTTTAGGAGCAAAATGTCAGACATCATCAGATTTCAATGGACGTGGTCAACAAAATAGCAGCTATGTCCCCACTAGCATCTATGTCCCCCAGCTAGCAAAAAGAGAACACAGGCTTTTGGAGGTGCTGTAGGTTTTTGGGGGATACATATTCCAGATTACAGTCAGATTGCAAGCTGTCTCTATCAAATGGCATGGAAGAAGAGTGATTTCAAGTGAGATCCTGAACATCAACAAGCTTTTGGAAAAATTAAACAGGAGGTTGTTCATTCAGTAGCCCTTGGAATAGTCAAGACAGGATAAGATGTGAAAAATGTGTTCTACATTGCAGCCAGTGGCTAATGGTCCTTCCCAGAGTCACTGGCAAAAAGTTCACAAGGAGACTCGAGGATGACTCCTGGGGTCATCTGAGTTGAGCTTTTAAGGATGGTACAGCAGACTTACAGACCTCAAACTCCACCTAACCCTCACCTGAATGATGTGGTTTAGAAATGGTACCCCCCAGTTCAGTGTCCCCACCAAAACTTTCCAAACCACACACCACTCTCTCTTGCTTTCCCACGTTCCTCTCCCCTTCCCTGCTGTGGTAGGATGGAGAGGGGAATTGGTGGCACAAAGGGCAAGGATCATGGGTTGAGATAAGAGCAATTTACCGGAAACAGCAAAGAAATAAGAAAACAAACAGAAACGATACAAATGACAGAGGGTTCAAGAAAATAAATTATTTACACCAAGAAAACAGCCCAATAACAGAGAGTAGCAGACAGTTCCCTCCACCACGTTTACTCAGCCAGACTGGAACCCCTTCTTCCCAGAAGAGAGTTCCCTTATACACCCCTGGCAAAGATATGAGGTGGTACAGAATAACCTCTGTGTCCTAGGCATGCCCCCTTCTGCCTACTGCAAAAAATTAACCTTGTCCTGGCTGGAAGCAGGGCACTGAGGGACTACAGCCTCTTCTGAAGTTATTAATCAATTCACAAATTTAGGAAGAAAATAACTCAAAAGTACTGTTTGCCCCAAAGGTACATTACTTTGTCTCTCCTTTCATATACAAATAAAAATTAGACCCACATTTCCCAGGATAACATTCTTCCATTTAAAAATCATGTGTGAGAGAAAAAGGCCATCTACAAAACATGCTGGGGATCTGTAACAATTTTGCAGTTAATGCTTTTATCCAGACATGACTGAACTTCATGCCCTCCCCAAGCTCTTCCCATCTGCTCAGTGAAACACAGGCTAAGAAAACATGTCACTGCTGTAAATTGATCTTGAACTTTCCTGCCTCACATTCACGTCTCCGAAAAAATCCTTAAAGCTGTAACTAAAGCAGTGATGTACTCAGGTAAGAAACAACATTGAGTTAGGCAGCCAAAATCTGGCCATTTTCTCCTTAGTGTGAAACTGGCATCATTTCACTGAAGATAAAGGTGTAAGTCCTGATTTGTCTGGCCAAGAGCACTTCTAATTTATGGCCTTAGTAGACTGGTTCAGGTTCTCTTTGGGCTTAAGTAAATAAGTAACCTATAATATCCTCCAAACCAATGCAATTGGAGCAGCTTTAAGTGCTACACTTCGCTTCTGAGTACAGAAAATACAAGTTTATTGTGCATGAGGGATCTTTTATTTTATCAAGATTGCTGAAAATATAAAGGGAATTAAACATACCCCCACAAAAATTACCTCCAGAAGCACATTTAAATAAGACTTACAGAACACAGTTAGTGGGGAAGAGCAAGAACAGAAAGTGTCTGCTCTGATTTACTGTAAATCTCTCCCTGGGTGATTTTGGTGACTCAAGACCTGAGAAGCTTAGAAAAATATATATGACAGAGTCAGACACTGTTAACCCTATGAATACAAACAATAAATATTGTACCCCTCACTATGAAAGAAAATTATAGTTTCTTGAGCTCTGAAAGAATAACACCACCATAAGAATATTATATTTCATAAACACTTGCAATTAAGAATCAAAAGGAGAAAAGAAAATGCCCCAAGTCCCTTCTTTTAATAGACTTTATATTTATGAACAACAAAATTAACAGGCATGCCTCAGTTCAAATAGTACTGTAAATATTATTTATTTATCTGGAAAATGACTGAAAAATTTTAACACAGAAAAAATTTCCACAGTACAATTTGTTACTCTAAAAAAAGCAGTAAGTCTTTACCGGCTGTAATTGCCTCAGTGCAATTGAATATCCCTATATACTTTTTTTTAAAAAAGCAAAGAAACAGTCCTATTTCTCTATTCTTCCCTCACTTCATATTTAAACCAGTCCATCTCTAGACCCAAATCTACATCTTAAAGCCCATTTATGTGATAAATATAAACACTGGACAAAATTTTGCCAAAGCTTAACTGTGATTGAATCTGCCTGATCCAAATCACTTTGATAAATTTAGACCAAATCATTCCAATAAACATTCTGTTTTCAAGCTATTTGGGCTTGGTTCGATTTCTTTGGGTCTTTCTTTACTTATTCTGGGTAAGCTGAAGCTTTCAGAAAAATCAAAAAATCCTTTTCCATAGATGAAGTTAGTGTCTTTTAAATACCACAAAGACAATATTTAGATTAAAAAAAAGTTTAAAATGTGTGGTAGTGCTCTTCACCTAATATCTAATATTCAGAAGACCTTTATTTTTCTGTCCTTCCTTGCCTTGGTACTGGTCGTCTAGTGAAGATGTTGGGAATGTTACATTGGGCTATCTGCTCAGTAGTAAATTAAAACTTTCCAGGATAATTTTCTGCCAAGGAAGTCAACTGGAATAAACCCTATCTTTACTATTTGATTATTTTAACTGTCAAAACATGCAAGGTCTCCTGACTAATGGATCAAAGCCTGCGCTGACTCCTGAACTATGAGTGAGATAGGTTTGAAACCAGCCTGTCCTCTGTCATAGAAGATTGAGTTTTACCATTATGTTGGTGCCCTAGTTAGTTTATCTGTATAGGTGTAGCTTTTACCTCTCTCTTCTACAGTTTCCCCATCTGCAAGGAGAGAAATATGATGCCTGCTTCTCCTAACCCACACTTGGCAATCTCTTAAGGAAAGCATTAGCTATGTCCCTTAATAAAGAAAATGAACTGTTAAAAGATATAATGCAGACTTACTCCTCTTGTAATCACTGTCAATCTCCAAATCTGACATCCACAGCAACCCCTTTATGTCATTACTTACTCTAAAATGAAAATATGCTGAGGGAACAGTAGCATTGACTTTCTATTATGTGTACTAAATGTGTACCGAAGATTTTTTTTAGAGATATGAAAAATATAAGGTCAGAGTACTGGAATTTCTCTCATTGTTTTAACATTATTTTTATTATTAAAATTGAAATTACTAGATATTTATTGTTACCTAATATAGTGAATATAGAAGTTTCAGTTCAGCAATATGTTCTTGCCACTGGCTGGTAAGGTGTCCTGTTTAAGTTAAGAAAGCTTAACAGGAGTTATAGAAGGCAACCATTTTGTAATCAGTGTCATGGTAATGCAGGGCTATACATTTCTTTTAAAGCTTCAATGTGCAATCTCTATTTTCTATAAGAGACAGCTACTAGCACTGTCTTGTTATTTGGTTTGCCTTCTAATGAGTGGTATTTCAGTGCATGTTTGTGTTCTAGTGAATTGGAAAACAGATTTTTCACAGAGAAATGGAAAATGTCGTTATGCAAAATAATGTCTAATGAGGCATTTTTGCACAAATTTTAGGAGTCAAAGTTGAGAATTAATGAGTGCCTTGAGCTGAGCGAATAATAGGAGATTATGTGGCAGTTGAGAGCTGCTTTGGTTCACTATCTGTTAATTTCCCGATGTTCAAATAATTTCCTTTAATAAAGAAAGTATAACTTTTTTTTCATTTCTATCATTCCTTTCCACCCAGAATCTTTGGCTTGTAATTAAAAAACCAACCAAACAAAAAATCCCAGTATCTGTTTATTTTCTCTGAGTGTTTGTAGTGCAAGGTCCTGATCTTACATGTGTGAATAATTTTAAGTGGATGAGCAGAATTAAAATGTTTGCAGAAGTATTTATAGGAATAAGGCTTAAATCCAGTTGGTACTCACTGCTTGTGCTCTTTTTTGACACAGGACTTGCCTTTGTTGCTTCAGCTTTCTTAGTTCTTGAGAAACCTTTCTCAAGTTTGGGCATGTCTTAGTGTTGGTAGATAGAAAGTGAAAGTTTAGATCCTTAGAAAAGACAAGAGACCTGACATGTACCATCAAGGACATTTTCTACCTTCTTTAGTAGAGAAGGCAGGTAAAAGTCTTAGGTAAAACAGCTTTCCCTTCCATACCTACACAGACGCAGTGAAGAACAGGACTTAATGGTTAGGTGCCAAGGAACAAAACTCCATGGGTGCAGTGGTGCAGGTGGCTGCAGCTACTCTTTCTCCTGAGAAGAACTCAGACAAGCAGCTGTGGGGGTTAGCAAGGCAAGTTTAGCATGTAACTTTCAGTCACGGTGAGACGCAAGTTTAGCATGTAACTTACAGTCACGGTGAGAACCCATGATCCCCTTGTTTTGTCTTTTGCATGTTTTCCCCTGATTGGTTAATAGTTTGTCACCCTGTGTTATGTATGAAGTTCAATATATTCATTTTCCTTCTTTAATATGTATTAGTTCTAGAAAGTTCCTCGTTCCTCGACACCCCATTGGATCCTTCCCTAAGTCCCTCCTTTGTGTTGTTCCCATTGGTTCCCTTCCTGTCAATCCCACCTGCTTGCCCCTATCCCATTGGCTGAGATCCCTTTCCCCACCTACTCTGTACCCAGTATAAGATCCCTGGACTCTCCTACCAATTTGCCTCTTTGTCCCTGTCTTTTCACGGGAATAAACATGTGTGGAACACATACAGAGAGTCCTCTCTCTTTACTTCTTTGCCTTCCCTGCGTGCCTGCCTGACAGCGACAGGAAGGTACAGCCCCTTTGGGTGAGGAGCTCTGCCCCTTTTTCATTGTGTGTTGGGCGCTGAGTGCCGCCTTCCAGAGGGGTTTCAGCGTTGACCTCCGGGCTTCTTTGTGTCGGCACGCGAGGGGTAAAACCCCCTTCTGCCAGCTCACTGCTGCTGCAAAACCCCTCCACATGGGAATAAATTTCATAAGATAAGTATTTAAGATAAAGGTTTTGGTCTCCTAATCTTCTAGAAATACTATGAAAACAGACATCTTAGAGAGTCTCGAGTGTGAGATGTATACGGGGGAAGAAAAAAGGTGTTGTCAACCACAGTGGCTCTTCATTTAAGTCAACAGCTCCTTGCTCTTACCCTTTCCTGGTGGCCCAGTCTGCACAAGAAAAGCAATAGCCCTGAGACAGGACACACTAGGGGTGAAGTCTCTAAGAGCAGCCCTGTGAGCTGCCTTGTCTACTTCTTTAAGAAGCACAGAAGGGCGGAGGGAAGAGCATGGAGTATAGTGTGGGAAAAGGGAGAGAGTGATAACAAATTGCCTGCCTGCAAAGATGATAGATGCCCATTGAGGCTTTTTTTTGTCTGTCTTTTAATTCCCTAGGTACTAAATGCGTGTGGTGATGGGCTAATCTTGAGTATCTCTGGACCTTTCTTACCATGCAAGCAGCTGGAAGGCAGACATCTGCACTGTGAACTTACTGCGTGAGATGATTCTCTCACTTCCCCCCCCCCCAAGTTCCATCAGCACTTTTTCTGATGGATTAAGCCTTGTGTGTGTATATTCAGGGATGTCTGCAGAGTTTCCCCTTCCCCAGTAAAGCCAGGGTTAGTCTGAAGAGTCTGGATCATGGGACATTATTTAGATATTTCCACAGAAGGCAATGAACATATGACTAATAACAAATGGCCTTGTTAATAGGGTAGTTCTGGCAAGGATGTCTGTGAGAAATAAGGTTCCAAAAGTTAAGTTGCCCTGATCTGTGCCAGGAAACAAGAATTCAGGGTGAAACAACATATTTTCAAGTTGAGACGTCGCCAGGTTATTTCTGATACTACTTCAGCTTCTTCAAAGACATCCAGAGGCTACATGTGGCTCCAAAGAAGCCTGCCCAAAGTGAAAAGACTGACAATCTCACCCATTTTTACTGATATTTGAATTTCTGTCTTGCTTAAATTGGAAACAGACCTGAACACCATGTCAGGTATGGGGAGGGCTAATTAGAGTCTGAAGAGCAGCACCAGCATCCTGCAACAAGCTGGGTGATTCTGCGCTGGGTCTGGCTGGGATGGAGCTAGCTTTTATTGTAGCAACCTGTATGGTGCTCTGTTTTAGGTTTGTGCCTAACAGTGCTGATAATATATCAGTGCTCCTGAGCAGTATATGCACAGCATCAAGGCTTCCTCTTTCACTCATTCTGCCCACTACAGAGGGTAGGTTGGGTCTGGGCAAGAATCTTGGAGGATTCAGCTGCAGCTGGCCTGAACTGGCCAGAGTTGTGCTTTATACAACTATTTTATGTAGTGTCATGCTTATCAATAAAACAGTGTTTGCAGACTGGCTGAATATTGGCCTGCTTATAGGGGTGGTGAGTGATTACCTCTTGTCCATTAGGCTCATTAACAGAAGATAGTCCGGAGGGAGTTATCTCTGAGTCAGGCGGCAGGACAATGATGGGCAATTAACAGAAAGATAGTCTGGGGGGAGGAGGCAAGGAAACACTGCCCCACCTGATTTCAACGGCTGATGGGGATGGTAATAGAATACACTGCAACCCAGGACACCTCTGCATGTCTTGCATGGGTATTTTTTCCCCTCTTTCCTTAATTTATTAAAATTTCCCACAACCCCACAACTTTTCTCTCTTTTGCTCTTACTTTCTCCCTATCTTTCTGGGGAAAAGGAGATGGATTGAGAAAGTGGCTGTGTTGGTGCTTAGGTTATGGCCAGGATTAAACCACCACAGGTCCCATCACATTTGCTTACAGTCACAGTGTTTCTGGCCTGCAGTGGCATATATTTGTTCTGCTTGCACTGTGCCATACCTCCAGTCTTGTATGGCATGCCAAAGTTCTGACTCAGAGATGGGAAAAGAGAAAGAAAAATCACTACTCCAGGATCACTGGGAGAATGTGGCTAGGCACAGTCTCAAGAATACTTCGTCAGATAAACATCTATTTGGCTTTTCTCTATCTCAGTGTTTATGTGTCTTTACACACTGACTGTGAGTACCCTTTCTGGGCTCTGAAGGTCAGTGAGGGATCTGTATTCTTATGTGATATCTGCTTGTAAGGCAAAGGAGGACTGCTTTGTACTACTGCAGCACTTAACATCCATTTCACTGGAGTAATTTGGATCAGTGGCCTTTCTTAGACACTGCATGCAGTTTTTACTCTCTGGTTCATTCCACTTGTTTGTACTCTTCCACCGTCACTGTGTGCTGCTCAGCACAGCACCTGCTAGGCTACTAAAAGCCTGGAGTCAGCAGCAGTCAGTTTACACTGTCAGGTTTTCCTTTTACTCCTTCTGACTGGTGTTGTGGAAGCAAATACTGCAGGGTCACTCCCCTTGCTTGCCAGGCAGATGTAGCCGTTGTTAGATTCCAGAGGATGAATCCATTACTAATATTTATCAGTCCTCAGCTATCTGATCTTCCTGTTACATATACTAATAGAATATGGCTCAGAGATGGTAGTCCCTATAGCACCATCACACTGTTGGTTTAGCTTCAAGGAAGTGTGATTCTGCATCACACTAACGCAGCTGGACACTGCTTAAGCCCTGTGATACCCATCAGAGAGCAGGATTGGGCTTTCTTGTTGTTTTTCTTTTTTTTTTTAAATGTGTTAACCTCCCATAAACTGTTTCCACAGAAATCCCTTTCCTCTATCTGGAAAATAATATAATTCCACCAAAAAAAAAAAAATCACATAACTACCACAGCATTATAAAACTTAGGTTTTACTGTACATCACTGGAGCTGCTGACTGGCAGCAGTCCAATAGCACAGAACTGAATCAGAAAGCAAACAGCTTCCAGTGCAGTTTTTCACCTGGCTATGAAGGGTAGCATTGCCAATGGATGGTCAAGGATGGGTCCAAAGAGGTGAAGGTGAGAGAGATAATTACATATAACTTAGTCCCACTCCAAGCCAGCAGATTTCTATGGCATATGTGGCTATGGTTCTGAGCTGAAATCAGAACCACTTTTGGTGTAGAAGATAAGGACATAGTTAACTGTACGTCAAAATGCAGTGAAGTACCATTATTTTAAAGATAAGAATTATTGTTGTAAATGGAAAAGTGGGCAGAGTGATATTTTTTTCCTTATTTCTTTTTTAGTCCTTAACAATTTACACTCTCCTTTTAAGGAAATTCTTTGTCACTCCAAATGTTAAATCAATGTCACAGGTGCATGGTTCTTTGTTTTCCCTGTAAGAGTGAATATTGCTTTACAAGCAGATGCTATATTTTAATAAAAAAGGTATTTTGCACCGAATTTTAATATAATAGAAATGGACATACTGTTGCATGCTTTCAACTGTAATAAAATAGATTCATTATAGTACAAGAAGGATTTTGAGTTTGAAAATATGTTTTCTTCAGAATATTTAATAGAAAAGAACATATCATTTCTCTATATAAATTGATAGAAAAGGGATGCAATCACCGTGAGAATGCACATCCATTAACAGGACCAGAAAAGGAAAGATTTTTGATGAATATGTTTGTGATTTTCACATCTCATAGATAAATTCTATCAACCAGAAATGAAAGCCATTTTTCCCCTTAAAAAAAATGAATACAAGTTTATGTGAACTGTATGGTAGGTCCTTGCATTCAAGGACTTCTCTGCCTAGCAATGCCTCATAAAGTAATTGGAGTAATAAATACTCTGCTTTCTTACAACTAAATCTGATACAAACAAACACTGGAGAGTAAGATGTGGCAAAAGTAAATTAACTGGGATAGGTACTGAATAAAGGGATTGGGGGTTTCATCAAAAAACAGACATGGAGCTTAAGGAAGACTGAGTTCTGTTCCTGATTTGTCTGCAGAGGGTCTGTGTATTCTTAGATCATAAGGAGGCATTTCTAAGTGAAGATGTGCACTTATTTGCTGTCTCTGTGACTCCTATCTAAAGGTGATGTGGTATCATGTACCTCAGGCCAGTCAAACAACCACGTGTTTTCAAAGGCAGTCTTCAGTGTGGTTACATAAGGAGGGTTCAAAGCCCATGCTTACTAGATTACTTGTAAATTACTTTATTGCTGGCTACCATTTAGTTCTTGAGTTACTTTAATTTTGTGTAGTGATCCATTCTCCAAAGTAAAGTTAATGACAGATACTATGTCCTCTCCAATCATGATACAAATAAAAACCATGGAAGTCATTGACAACAGATGCCAAATATTTACATGGATTGAGAGAGAAACAAAACACATTCACAGAAGACAAATCCATCTGGAGCTATCAAGGAGAAAGATTAGGCCCTCAGTTTAGAATTCCCTGTACCCTGCTACAGCCTGGGCTTGCATTTATAAGAGTTATTACATGCATTTATTCTTCCTCTGCTAGACATTGTTAGGAAAAGGGTAGAAGGATGTGGATTCATCTTAATATACCCATTTTAAAGATTTTAAGTACTGAATTACTTCCTATCAGGCCAAAATAATTAACTACATATATTTTTTGAATAGCAGTGAGAACAGAATCAGATTAAGAATATAGTAACTAAGCCAGTGGTTTTCTCAGACTTGTTTCTGTTTTCACACAAACCAGGTGGCTGTGCCTTGCTACTTCCTACTGGTATATCTTTCAAAGAAACTGTGATAACCTCATGGTCGTATCAGTCTCATCATAAAGCATACAATGCAAGAGATGCACAAAATCTGCCTTAAAAACCTGCAGCTATTGTACGCTGCTGATTCCTTCATTATTCTGAAAGTAGATATGGAAATGATTATTCTGACTCCTTACTCTTGTCTGAAAATAACTGTAACAGCCAACTTCAGTAACATATTGTGCCAGATTGTAATTATCATGGGTGTGGTATAAAGCCTAAAAAGTATAGACAGAGAAATAGACTTCTCATTTTAGAAAGACCTGGGTATATAGCTTGCTGCTATTTCAAATGGCAAATAGTTTTAGGCTTTTTTAATGTTATACTAAAAATCCTCTCTCTGAGCAATTTTTTATTTCTTCAAGATAGTTTTCCACCCTTCGATTTCAAACCCCAAACTTCTATGACTCACTTAATGTTTACACAAATATTCCCACTTACAACCAGCATAGAAAAGACTGAAGAAGTGGCTGTCCACAGCTTTATCCAATACCAAAAGTTATTTCAATGAAAATAGGATACAAAATTCCTTTCCACACTTCACAACTAGGTCTTTCAGAGATTGCAGCTTTTGAACGGAAGTATTATAAAACACAGAAGGAGCCCCTTGAGTTTTGATATTTGAGGAAATTGTCTCTCATATAAGAGAAATTCTCATCTGAACCAAAGGACTGAAATTGTCCCTTACATTTCTCTGTAAGTTTATAACTGTTTATAACATTCCATTTAAGTAACACATAAAGCCAAATGCCTAGAAAATTCACTTGAAGTTGCTGAATCCCATAGTTTGGCAGAGATGAGGCTGCCCCAGTGCCATGGTCCAAGGTCCAGCCAGCAGTCAGACTGAGCCAAGCACGTGTCCTTGATATGCATACACTCACATGTGCACACTTCCACAATACATATGTACATGCTTACATGACTTGCCACACAGATTAGCAAAGACAGAAGCATTCACACAAACATAGGTGGCACAGGCAGCTTTCCTGTTTCCATCACTGGCAGCTCAGGATGGAGGTCTGTAAGTGGGAAATTTATGCATATAGCATGGATCCCTACTTTAGGTACTCAGTCTACACAGTACCTGGGCCCTGGATTCTCTAGATTCCCTGGATTCCCAGTTTCCTTATGCACATAAACACAAGATGCAGGTGAGTCTGACCCCCACACTTCACGGTCTCCCCTGTTGCTGGCTTGGATCACCTCTATCCTCTCAGACCACTCAGGTCTCTACAGCTGCCCCAATTCTTGGCTCCCAAGCCTCTGTTGCACTCACCAGCTAGTCCAGGTGGATGTTAGCTAGTGAACACATTCCAGCGTTTACCACGCCAGCCTCTTGAGTTGCTAGTACAGGAGATACATGGTCCCTATGACCTGTACTCCCCAGTTCTGTCTGCTGACATTCAGATCTCCCTGTACTCATATGCATGTTGAAAATAAAGAGTCTTACTCAGAAAAATAGTCAAAAATAGAGCTTAATGTGAGTACAGGACAGATCAAGGTGATCAGACATAGCGTATTGCCAATGAAGCATATTGACTAGCAGCCTGATGAGAGATACCTGGCCCATTTTATCTCTTTATCTCTCTTGTTTTCCTGTTCTTGCTACTTCACAAGCTTCCCAGCTTCCCATTTCCTTGCCTTTGGTTTCTCCTCTAATTATCTCATAATAGTCTTCCCCTCTGCATCCCACATTGAATCCCCTACCTCTAAGGGCGGAATCCTCCGTGAGTCTGTAAGGAGGCCTGGAGACCATCTCCTGCTGACGGATGGATCTCAGTCACAGCCTAAGGGGTTGACACGCGCCTGAGGTGCCCTGGGAGGGGCCGACCTGGAGCAACTCATCCTCCTGCTTACTGTTGTGCCTCTGGGCTTCTCCAAGTGTGTGGAGATGACCTTTTCATCATAAAATGTATCACTGTACAAATCCCTTTGACGTAGGTTTTGTCTGTTCATTTTGTAGTTGTATCATGACAATACAGTGTCACAAGTCTGGTTGGGCAGGGACAAAGGCACATTTGCAAGCCCTGTGGGATCATATTTCAGCAGTTTCAGAAATCTGTATTCAAGGAGGAACCAGAAGTAAAATTTTTCTGTTTACTTATCCATGACATCTCTCTTGCACCTAAACTTTGTAATTCCTGTTCCTGAATTAAGTGGGGACCTTCGCTATATGGAAAGAAGTCAGACTCTTTGAGAGCCTCAAAAGAGAGATCACTTCTTCTGCCCAATTAAGTTATTTAATCTTCTTTTTGCTGGTCTAACATTTAGGTGAAAGTGAAGGAAGAATGGAAGATACAGTCACCTAGGGCATGTCACCATTGAGACTCTGCCTATTCTCACTTAAGAGCAGTTGCAGCAAATGGAAACAATTTATAGCATCTTAAGGCAGCTATCTAAACCAGGACAGACTAATTACAGACTGAAATGGCCAATATCTCTCCACTGATAAAGGCAATCCAAGGTGACAAACTCAGATGTAAACACTGTAGGCATCATTTAATCTGATGAGTCTCACATTAGACTCAATAGTTAGATGTGCAATACAAGAGAACTGGTTGCTGCTATACAAAAATTTGGAGTCACCTGCCTTTCAGCATGTGTAATATATATATATATTATATAACATAAAAATTGATGATCTGGAAATTTAAAATTGTCTACTGATAAAGCATCTGTAAAAGGTAAAATACATCTCTTTCAATATTTCCTTTATGAAATTAAAGGACCAGTCAGATCAGCAGGTGTTTAATTCAAACGTGTTTGCATTACTTTTAGAACAGCATGAGTTTAAGCCAGAAAGCTCCAATCCAGAATTTTCAAGGGGAAAAGTATGAGTTTTTTTAAAGTTTGAATTTTTTTTTCTTCTAGTTTTTAGAGGATTCATTAGTTAAAATCTATGAAGATAAGATCAGAACAAAACAAAACAAAACAAAACATCAGCATGTTAGTTGTAAAAAACCCCACATTTTTTTTCAGGAACAGTATTCCTAACCACTAGGCTACTAATTCATCTCTTGTTTCTGTCACATGACAAGTCAGGCCTGACCTGATAAAGGCAAAGCTTGGAGGATCTAAACTAATGGCAGTGTATGACTTAAGCAAAATTTTGGGGTTGTGCTCATGAATTCATGTTCAGTATTACTTCAGGTGCCTCCTTTATTTGATATGGTCATTTAACTGCTGCTTACTTAAAGGCAATTTTTTTTGATGCTACGTTAGCAATGGATTCATACTCAACTTTTTTTTGTTTCTGTCCTTGGTATGCCTTACAAATTTCGCTCTGTATTACAGTTCTTGTCATAGTTCCTGTAAGACTGATTTGGCAGCTGCCAAGATGCAGTCAGAGGTGAGCTCCATGATAGGGAAGTACTTAAGCACAGGTGACAGGCTGCACAGCAGCAGCAGCATGACATTTTATCTGAGATACAGACAATGCAGGCAGTAGCACATTGCATTTGATACACACAAGGGACAGCTGTGGTAAGTGTAGCAATGTACAAGTAAGTGCTTTGAAAGATTATGACAGGCAAAATCTGACTTTTATTAAGAAATGGAGTGAAAAAAGAATCTAATGGAAATCAATCAAATGGATTCTATACCTTGAGATTAATTTCATCCTACATTAAATAAGTTACACGCATACTATACATGAGCAGCATTAAAACTTCTTTCCACATAAGAAGCCCAGACTTTGAAAAGGTTTGAGTGTCCCTGCCTGATGTGCATTAAATATGACCTTGTTCTGTAAGTGGTACCACCAGTACCACTGACATGAGTAAAAGTGGCAGTGGTAGGCTCCTGTTTGACAAAAGCAAAACCAGGTATCAGTCATCCATTTTGGTTTAAGTTTCCCTTAAGACGTATTAATTTCTCATGTTTCTCATGTTGCTCATAATCCTCAGCAGGACAATAAAAAACGGAATACTGAACAATGCTGGGATTCTTCTGGAAAGTTAGAAGTCATAAATTCAAGAGCAAATACTAGTACCTCACATTGATTCATCATTAAATTTTATTTTAAAAGACCTTGAAAGGAAGAAAATGAAGGGTAGAATGGTTCACTGAGACCCACCACTGGCTAACTATCTCCCTACGTTTGTTGATCTTTTTACAGATCAATCCTAATGCTGTTGGTGAGTTGTTACGAACCACAGAAGAGCCAGCAGTTGAGGTATGTTGGCTTTCTACAGCACTAATATCCCCCACAGGTGGCAGGATTTTGGACAAAAACGTTTCTGTTCTGGAATGCACATGGAGAGAAAGCAATGAGATGTATGTGCTACTAGGTTTTTATTTTTCTGTGCCATAATCTGTGACATGACAGTTATTCTGAGCACAGCTGTTAGGCTTTTTCAGCTGTAGAGAAAAAAAATATAGAGGAAAAAATTTCCATTTGGCATATTTTCATCTTGTATCTGTGTTCTATAAGGTTTTGCATTTGATTATATACTGGGCAAGATCCTTAATAACCAATAAAGGTTACATTAAAATAGGTACAACTGTGCTGCTTATATATTTGCACCTTTAAAAATTTGGAAATTTGGACCTTGTGACATAGCCAGAAACATTTTTTTTTGTTTTCTTTTAAATTACCAGTAAGTAAAAAGAAATCTGACTGCAGGATAAGGAGATGACATTTATCTGCATAACCATCCTTTCTTCTATGTTTCTTGTTTAGAGCTTGCATAGGTTTCTTTGTTTTCAGCCCTGGAATTAGTAGGCAGTAAACTCCAATTCTTCATTTTCCTTCCCAGTCACTCATTCCTTCATGAGAAGGACATCTCAAGAGCCCTCCTGCCCTAGTCTGGAGCATGACAACTTCCCTGCTCTGTGTTTTACAGGTACAGTGTAGCCTGTCGTGTAAAAATGTGATAGAGTAGCTGCCCAAGGAGGGAGCTGTGTACATCACCTGTAAGAGATGGATAGCAATGCTGTGTGTTCCCAGGAAACTCCAGCCTGCAAATTCTCACCACCATTAGTGGTAGGTACATCATCAGCTCCAAAGTAAAGAAAAAGGAAATAAGGGGCAACAGCTTTCTTTAGGACTTAGGCTTAGATTATTACTTTTACCGATCTCTTTTGGCTCTCAGAAGGTATTCCAGTGAAGTAAAATTTATGGAGAATTTTTAGTTAACTGCTCTGGCAGAGGGAGTTAATTACAGCAAATATGCCTAAGGCATAGGATGTGAAAGAGGCTGGGTTCTTTAACTGCTCCAGACAACTACAAGTCTTCTTACTCTCTGGTATTTTTCGCTATTGCTAACACCAGACTACACTTTGGCAAGAGATAGGTGTTTGCTTTTTATTGCCTTGTGATTGATTTTTTTCACTGCAATTTACTAAAATTAAGAAGAGAGAAAATATTCACTTGCAGGATCAATGGAAAGTGAAAATGGAAAATAAGAAAGTGAGAAGAACAAAATTTATAAATTTAGCAGGAGAAAACTCTTGAAACCAGCACAGCTACGACAGTGAAATCAGCTAAAAAAAGGTATATAAAGAAAGGACATTCTAATTAAGAAACAAATGCAGACAGAAGGTAAAGTCATAAGTGATGAAACCTCTAAAGCTTGTAGGAAACTGTTGAGAAGCACCAAAGGAAAAAAGGCAGAACCTGGGATACATTGAATTATAAGAAATTTAAGTGTCAATATACCAGGGGAAAAAAATCCTATAGTATTTCTTTTGAAGTGAAAATGTCGGGGTTTTTTCAACAATAATGCAAAAAGAACTATTTAATAAATATTTCTTTTCTTTCTTGTAGTGCAATAGCACAAAATATTTTAAATTTCAACAGTAACTCAGGAAATTAATAGCAGCTTATAAAGTTAGATATTTCAAAAAAGTAGGATTAATAACTTTAATCTAAAACTATTAAAAGAGCTGAGCAAGTGCTTTTATGCGCCAATAATGTTGATTTTCAATAAATCCTAGACATGAGAGAAGTTCCAGAGAACTGGGAAAGCTAGTGTTTTATCCATATTTTAAAACAGAATGACCACATATTTTAAGCTTGAAATACATATATTACACAAAATTATGAAAGTGATAATTAGGACTTCAATTAACTTTCCTTAATTCTTTTTTTAATGCCAATCAGCATGGGGTTATAGAAAACAGGTTGTATAAGCTAGCTTTTTATGTTATGGTTATTTTAACCATGGCTGCTAATAATAATAATTTTCCAGTGTACTTTGAATTTCGATGGCTTATTGTTTTTTTTAAGAAAAGAAAATAAAAGATACAGCAAAAAAACAAACCCAAAACAAGCTAAAGCATGACATATTACTTTAAACTGACTCTAGCTAACAAAGTGTTTAAGAGGATGTTTTTACAAATGGTGTTCTACAGGCAGTCAGTTCCTACCCTACATGCATTTGAATATTTGTAGTAATGATTGACACTGAATAGAAATTTGGGTAAATGAAGAAAATTATGACACATCAAGACCAAGCAAAAGAGTACAACTGCCTTTACTTCTGACCATAAATTTTCATCAGATAGTGTACGTGTTATTCACGTTTCTTTGTTTTGACTTCAGGTACTTGAAAATGAAACACATTAATAAAGTTTTGGTTTCAGTGTAATGATGGCTCCAAAATCTCACAAGTTGTTTCAGGCATGGAAGATAATTCCTATACAGTCCAAGCTCACAGTACAGCTGGGTCCATGCTTCTACCACCCAGTTGATTAAAACTCCCAATACTGAATAGAAATTAAAAATATTAAGTTCATTTGACAATTACAAAAATAGACTTTATAGACCAATAGAATTTAATAGATTTATTATCTGTGTCTAGCAAAGTAAGGAGGCAAAATGCCTTTTAAATAAAGGAATTTATAGTTAACCGTTGAAAAATGGTTAATAATTTGCTCTTTATGATGAAAAATAGAAATTGCAATAAATATTATTGTAATCATCTTGGAGAAGAAAAATAAATGCCTAGGTTATTTATTATTTTTACAGTACATTTTCCCTACTATTATTATTTAAATTCTAGGAGTATTTACAAGTTTTATCTAGGAATGGGACTTCATTGCTTCCTGAATTTAAAAAATATTTGGGACAATAAAAAAAACTACCTGATTTTAATGACTTAAAAATTTAGATGGCTGGCCTAAGCTATTTTACCTAGGGTCCTTACTCAATGAATTTGGACTAAGCACTGTGGGTGGGGAGAGGGCACATAAAGAAAGCCAGGTCATCTAGCACAGGGAAAAAAGTATGACTGACAAACAAGCATCTTAATTTTTTTACGTGCTCCAGAGAAGACGATAGCCTGACCTCATCACTCGGGTGCAGATTGCAGCTTCATCTCTGCCACTGCTGTTGTGCTGTGTGCTGTATTTCAGTAATTGTTCCATTTCCAAATCATTACTGATACTAAGCCAAAGGTAGGTCTTATTAGGTCTGGATATAAGCATGAGTATCCTGGTGGTTATCTCACAGCTTATAAGCAAAATGCGGCAATTCTTTAGACAAAAATGCACAATCTCAATTTTCTATTGAATTTGGGATCACAAGAAAGATTACACTGCTGACATATTTATTTATTTATTAATCATTTTTAGAGCAGCATCCTATGACAACAACCCTGGGCTGTTATTTGCTATAGAAATACAAAATAAAAACTGTAATTTCTCAGTTCTGCAGCTTTTCACAGTCCACATGTTCAGAGAAATTGATTGCCTTCCAAAGTTAGTCCTTCCCAAGTAATGAAATACTCTACAACCACATCCCTTTGTATTCTTGTTGAAAGCTCTTGGTCCACTCTGTCAAGTGCATTTTAAATGCTCTTTTAAAGACTGAAACTTTGATGGCTTCAGTCTAAAACTCTCAACTCATTGAAAATCTTATTTTGAGGGGCACAGACCGGTCTGGCCGATGAAAGGTCTCTTAGTTCAGATTTTTATCTTGAATGAAGTGCAGCAAGTTTGACAAGATCAAAATATGTATCACCTAAGATATGGGACACCTGTGATCATAGTACAGACAAACACGGGGTTTGAACTTAAGGTTTAGGGTCACTGGCAGATTGCTTGACCATGAAAAGATTTTTTTCATAGATTCTTAGACAATAAGTTCCACATTATTTAAATAGTTACACTCATTCTACTTGAGTGTAAGAGGTCAGTATTCTGTATTTCATTTATTAGGGTACTCAGATGGGCAGAAGAAAAGTTACAAAACCAGGAAATTATGAATATTCTTAATATATTAATAGAAAGTTTTTTCCCATATATTTCTCTGTCATATCTAATAGCAGAAACATAATTTTGCTTTTGTTTATGTCACACACATACTTTTTAAAAGCCTGTTTGCACCCTCCATCATTTCAATCTCTCACGTTTCATTTTTTGGCTAAGCATTGCACACATTTTTTCAGATGAAGTCTTGCAATGCTTTATATAATGACATCAATGTTTCCATTTCTCTGTTGAATATACCCCTTACAGTCATTATAGCCCTATTGCTTTGAGCTTATAGACACTTCATGAACACAGGAGTGCATTCAGGTGTTATAAATTCCCATCTTATTGCAGATATTTGTATTAGCCTTGTACATCTTATTTCCAAATGTCTGTCATGATATCCTAATTTTCCTGAAGAGGTCTCCAACTCTGTGCATCACTAGCCATTATTATCACCATCTTTTCTGTAGCATGGCTGTTATTTCATAAGTTAAGTTACAAGTATTTTAAGACCAATACTTGAGACACTTCAAGAGCAGCGTCTTTTCAGCTTCCTAGTCTGACTTCCAGCATATGCTCTCTTTTCTTTAGCAGTTCCTTACCCTGTAAAATTCTGAAAATTATGTCCATTTTGTCCAGCTGAACTAAAAGTTTCCAGGTGGTACCATACCTTTCTTTTCCTTTTTATTTTTTTTTTGCAGTGCTTATAGATTAGGTTTGTATTTTACTTGAATAAAAAAATTACTTATCAGAAAAGATTTCATCTAGTTTGCTGCAATTTATCTTTGATAGTATCTTGTGAAATTGCATTACCTTTTCCATTTAACTCAACATTCCTTCATTTGTGTTTTAAACTTAATTCAGTCTTGCATGTTATTAAAAGCCTGGCCTCACCATGCAACATACTGTACTATTAGAAAATTAACAAACTGATTTAAAACACAAAAACCCTGTATTAGATTTCTTTTAACATATGTTTGAAATTAAAATAGATTTTTAGGGGGTGGGGTAGTTCATGTCTCACTTTTCCCATTGTGATGAAGTTCTTTATACCATTCCTGGGCATGTTTCCTTTCTATGTTCATTCAATATAATGTGTGAAAATTTTATTGAAAAATTATGTAGCTAAATACAGACCTTTTCCTTTTTGTTTTCTTTAATCTCTCTCATCATAGCAGAGTGGCCTCATTTCTTCTGTCCTCATCTGCCATGGGTTCTCCATTCCCAGTCATGTGCTCTGTCAATCAGATTATTCTTTTTTTCCCTTCTCTGTATTAGAATTGAAAATCTCTGTTTCAGTTTGACAGAGAGTAGGAACATTTTTATGTCTGTTAGAATAGGGATAAGTTGCTTAGAAACTCAGAACTTTCAGTTTCCTTCCTTATAAGAGGCCTATCTTTGCTTCCCTTTTCCCCTGGAGCTTTTGTAAAGTGTTCATCTTTAGATTAGTGTTGCAGAGAACATGTTTTCAAATGCTTATGAAAGGTCCAGGTAACTGTAGTTTCTGTCTTCAATGAATATAAGTAATCATGATTATCTGATGAAAAAGTTGCATGCAGAAGTGCAGGTATGGAAAGTGTTCTCTGGATTAAATATATAACATATAAATATAAATTTGGAAAAAAATTACCTTATTTTTTTGGAATTGGGAATTGGGGATTCACTCCTGACCTATGGAGTTTGTGTGCCAGGAAGGGTTCCTCTATTACTCGCAAGTGGTACATAAGGAATTTGTCCATTTAACCACAGGAGAAAATGACACAAAGAATTAGATAATATACATGTTAAAACCCTTCAGAAAGCAGGTACTAACAAAGATACATTTTATATGACTCCATAGCAGACTGGATAACCCATGCTAAATAATAGAAATCTATATTCGTTGAGGAAGGGAAGTTGATTATT
>NW_008239767.1:6472801-6481924 GCF_000691975.1 Corvus brachyrhynchos
AGGGAAAGAAAGTTGCAAAGAGGAAATTAGTCACCATTTTAAAATAAAAACAAATTTTACATCTTGAATATTTTTTACTATTTATTTGCTTTATAAAATTGAGCATTTTTTAAGTTTTCAGACCTCCTCAGCTATATAGAGTACTGTCTGCTCTATGCATGGACCTTTTGGCATTTATAGTGTGCCCTATTCTCATCAAGCTCCTGCTGCTATTGCATTTCTTATACTTCCTCAGTTACATTACAGGTCCACACTGCACACTGAAGTCATTGAAGTAAATTTAAATCTGCTAAGAAGCAGCTCCTAATGCAGTTAATATGATTGACTTGCTATGATTTTAAGATGTTTGCTGAATTATTTAATTTATGCTTTACCTATGTATGGCAGCTAGATTTATAATGGAACCTTTAACTAAAATCTTGAATATGTCTGTAGTATTTCAGCTCTGCATGGAAGCAATCAAAGGTTGTAATTTCATTTTTCATGTGCAAAAAGCCAAATCCCACTAAGTTTGCTTTCATCAAAAAATGATCACTGACTCTGACATACAGGCAAAAGATGACACATGAGTTGAAAAGCAGTGTCTGAACACCTGGCATCAATATTAAAGAGGTAGATATAGATATATATATATGTACACACACATATATATCTTCAAATATGTATCAGACATAAATAATATTCCAGTGTCTGGATTCTCTAATGCAAAGATGCAGGTTTACAGTCCTTCAATCCAGTCAGAAAGTAGTGAAAATCAATGACTGGTGCTATGAAGAAAGAATAAAAAACTATTTTTGCCTGTAGAATTTCTGAGTTCAGACAGGATGACTAAATTCAGCTGTGTGTGGGTAAAAAGAGCTGCTAACTGGCCACAGTAAACCAATAATTAATACAGCAGAAATAACTTTTGTATCACTTTGTAGTGCCAGAAAAAATCATAAGAGTGACCCATTATGTACAAGGTAGCATATGGTATCAAAGCTCTGCAAAACTAACCAAATTTTTATGTTGGTTTGATTGTTTGTTTGTTTGTTCTTTTGTTGTAGTTATCATGTTAATTGAATAGCTGTTCGGGGGATTTTTGGTTACAATACACTAGTATCCAAACTCTATGTGGTTGTTTTAGCAGATTTTACTTAGCTAACAGTAAAAAACTATCTACAGGCAGGCCTCAGACATTTTTTATAAAAATGGAAAAACATGAACTGAAGGTAGTCAAACCTAAAACATTACGATATTGGACTACTATGGCAGTAACTGTGTCATTTAAAAAGTAATGTAACTTGTGTCTCTTAGCCTCAATTTTTCTGGTGCTCATTTGTTCTTGATGGTGAGCCACGTGAAAGGGCTATGATAAGTTAAAAAGAAATTTTGGTTCTGTATCATGGAATGAAACAGGGGTTTGATTAAAAAACCATAATTAACGAAAGCACTTAGAGGAGTCTTTCAGTTTTGTGATAGCATCTGCTTATTTTATTGCCTTGTTCAAAAAGTACAGACAGCTGTTCAGCCAGTTAACTTGACTCTTCCCTTGGTGTATTAAAAACAAGCAATAGACCACCAGGACACAAATTGTTGCTTTCACTCCACTAGCCGTGCAGAGGTAAAGGGAATGGTGAATACAGGAGGAGAGTGTCCTTAGGTACAGCTGGGATGGAGATCTGAGCAATCTGGTCTAGTGAAAGGAGTCCCTGTTCATGGCAGAGGGGTTGGAACTAGAGGATGCTTAAGGCCCCTTCCAACCCGAATCATTCTATGATTCTATGATTCTACATAAAATTTGGAAAAGATTTGTAGTATGACCTAGGGCTGTTCTTTGGGAGCATCCCCAAAGGACAGTGTTTTATAACCATGTCTTCTAGAAGTAAGAGACAAGATTGGGTTTTAACAAAAATTGTGGCTTCCTTGCACTTAAGTCGGCACTGATGATTCCCTCCTGTGTTATATAGTAACTCATTTTTGTGAAAAGTGGGAATATATGAAAATACCTATAAATGAAAACTGCAGATTTTCTTAGCTAGTTTGAATTAGTGAAGCTGGCTATACAAGAAGGATGTGATACAGGTTAAAGGCCAGTCTGTGTCAGGGTGCCTTCAGGTTTTTCTCTGGAAGCATAGAACACTATGTTTGGTTTTCATTAATTTTTTTTCCTTCGGTGTTTACTGGAAAATGCACTTTGCATTCTGTTTCCTTTGTACAAAATGTTTGAGTAATCTTCTCATACTTCTCTGTATGTTTCTGTCTCACTGATGGATTTTCCTTCTTTGGTTCATTTACACCCAAAACTTTCTTCAGGATATTAGCTAAAGACTGTATAACTTAGTGGGAAATGTTCTTTGCCACTGTATCTTCAAAGGATCAGTTTAATAAAATCCTGTATCCATTAAATTTCTTATACCTACTATGTCACCATATTTTACCAGTAATTGAAAGTAGTAAGGCAAATATGAGGATTCACACCTTTAGGCCTTCTAATACAGATTTCTCTTGACACAACTAACAGAGCTGACAGTATCCATACTTACTATGGGAATAAATATCAATTATATTGGCTGTATTCCTGCCTAATTGTTAGAAATGTATTTTATATATACATATGTGTATATACATATGCAGAGATATTTTTAAAAATATAAATAAATTGAAGTATTTGATTTTGAACTTCTCCAGTGTGCCAGGTACTCTACATAATATACATTTTTTTCCAGGTTATATATTTACTCAGTCATCAGAGGAACTGAAATGTAGGTAAACAAAGTAGAATGTGTTTTGTAAACTAAGTTATTTATGGCAGTGGAATAATTTACCAAGCCCTTGTACTTCTAGCATATGGTATGTACATTATCGGCTGTGACAACAGAGAATTTACGAGAAAATATGCAACATATATACATATATGTCTGTATATGCAATACAGTTTGTTGAATGAGGGGTTAAATATCAGAAAATTTGTTCACTTGCAATTAAAAATGGTAAAAGTACTATAAAAAGTAACTTATTCTTTTGTATATAAAGAAAATAGGCTGGAAAAGCAAAAATTTAAACCCTGCTTTTGAAATCATTAGGTGGTTTTTGAATGAATATTAACCCCCTGATTCAGTATGGAGTAACTCCTCATTAAGACTGAAATCAATAAGATTACTCTCTGGCCCTTTGTCCTTGTCTTCTGACAGTGCTGCCTTCTGAAACAGTATTGGAACTGATACACAGCCTCAGAGCTGGCTCTGAGTAGGCGCATTTGTCTTTGTATATGAAATACTTGCTGACATCAAAACACATATTTAATCTCTTTCAGAATACAGAAATATTTACAATATATTTAAATCTATAGATTTATATTAGTTTAACATAGTCTAGTTTGTATTTTCTAGGGCATGTCATTTACTTAGGTATAAATAATTTGGAAATAACAAAAATATTACTGTATCACAAAACCCACACAAAATAAATGCAAATTTTGATTGTCTATGCAAACACTAATCTCACATTCTGTTTTCACATTTGAATTGAGAAGTATAGGTTTGTTTTTGAATTGAAATACTATTGATGCCAGCATGTGCTTATCAGCTCAGGATAGAGAAGATGCCTCTGCTCCCATGCTCTTACAATTTGCAAAGAGGTTTTTGTCTTAAATGTTGGGGTTTTTTCCTAGAAAAGTGACAGCTCATTAGAACTCATTACCAGTCAGCAGCTGTCACAGAGCATGGATTTCAAACTTGTGGCAATACATCTATCTCTTCATAAAAGCTTTCTCCAAAAAATGGGGACACAATTTATTTTGTCATTAACCTCTAATGACATTATATGGGGCTGCATTTACATGTTTTGATCTGCTTAAGAACATTTCAAAATTCAGTAGTTTAAACTTGTGTTATGGTATTTATTCCTTTTAACATGTTATTTCTGCCATCGAAAAGCTGTAAACCAAAAAACGAAGTGAAAAGCAAAATATTTCATCACCACATTCTGTCACAGAAACAGGAGGCAAATATTTAATTTCATTCTCCTTACAGTCTTTTTTGCAAGGAAAGAGGGATTCCAGGGAATTCATTGCTTCAATCAATGGAAGAAGTGAATTTAAGCTAGAGAAGGTTGACCAGAAAACTCCCATCTGTATCATCAGGCACTGTAAGGTTAGTGTGTTATACTGAGGAACAAAGATGTCTAGGGAATATTAGCAATGCAACTTCAAAGACAGTAACACTAATTTAACATTTCTGAACAAGTGTATTCCAAAGGTCTTACTTCTGAAAAGGATTTTACAGCCCTTACATTAAAATTAGAAAAAAATAGGATTGTTATTTGCAGACCTGGAAACAATATGAAATGATCTTATTATTAGAACATTTCTTTAATCTCTTAAAAAATATAAAATGAAGGATTCTACACAGTGTTGCAGGTCTAAATGTTAAAAACCACAGAAACTGCCCATGCTGTCAAATCAAATATTTTGCATCCTTAAGCAGAAACTTGAATTAGAAAATGCAACCAGCATTTTCCTGTTGACAGTGCATTTATTAAAATCTGAAGGCTCAAAGGTGCCTACAGCAGGCTACATGTTCAATAAGAAAACAGAAAGAATGTGCAGTTTCTCATGCAGTTTAAGTCAGATATTTTCTGAAAAAGAGGAGACAGAAATGTCCTGATTTATAACATCTTATGACACTGATGACACTTTTCTGCATTTCTTTGATCCTTAACATCAGTCTTTCTTTGTTTTGGTGGGGTTTTTGTTTGTTTACAAAGCATTTTACAGTGCTTTTTTCTGTTTCTACTTGATATAAAGCAGATAGGTGTGCCAAATTACTGTCTTACAAATGAGAAAGGTGATCTGTTCTTTTGTTGACTATTTTGACTTTTAAACAAATGTTTTCTCATTTTACCATCTGCCACTTGCAGAATATTTAAAGTGTGTAACTAAAGAATTCTATTAAATATTTTATACAAAGCAAAAATCCCAATAACTGTTATGTGTGACTGCCAAAACTTAGGAGAAAAGAAAATAGTATGAAACATTAAAGAAAGGTGGGTTATTAAAGCACTTTTTAAGATTTGAATAAGCACATTTGGATATTTTAAGGACAAAGGAGTGTTACCTACCTTGACAATTGAGACTTGCCCCTGGATTAAAAGCAAAACAAATTTCCCCTGGAGTTTCTTTAATTTGCCTGAACAGCTTATTTTGTAAACTAATCAAAATCGTGACTCAAATAAAATGTGTATGAAAGCAATCACAATAAGTTCCTAAAATTTGTGATGCATGCCTGTCATATTACCCTAATCATAGCAATAGCAAGGATTATTTATGCTAAAGCAAGGTTATGTACAGGAATACTTGCTTTTCCTCTCTTTTTCTCTGTGATCCTGTACTTGGGACCTGTGACAAGTCCTGTACCGGCCATGCACACCCAGAGCCTTTGGTATCAAGCAGATTTCCAGAGCGGATTTCCAGAGTGGGCTGGCACTGACACGCCTTGCAGCTGGAATGAATTGCCACCCCCCGTGGAGATACTCTACCTTCCTGAGCTGCACCCATCAAAGCCAAGCACTGCAGGATGAAATCTGAAATGCAGATATTTTGCTTGGGGAATCAGCATGGTGGAATGCTTCATACCAAGGTTACTCATAATGGTTTTGTATTTCCACTAGTTACTGTAGACTCTGGAGCCAAAGGAAAGAGCAAGACATCTCCAAAAGGTGATTCCGCTCCCTTGCAGATGACTCCCAATACACCAATAAAGCTGGATAAGAAGACTCTTCCCCTGAACACCAGCATACTTAAAGTGAAGATAAGGAGCATGGGAATGTGCCACAATTACCTTATTTTCTACATTTTCAAAGAAACTAATGAATCATGTTAGTTTATATGAAGATTTTGGTCCTGTGGTAGGTGTTAGGACTGTTCTGTGTACATTGGCCAGACAGAGGACTTAGGAAGACAGACATCTAGCTTTTGAATCCTTGCCAAACTATATAGGACAACTTGTAACCATGAATATTAAGTCTAAGCCATAAGCTGAGATAGGCAGAGTGTATTGACCTCTGCCAATAGGCATTTATGTCATTTCTAGGAACTCTAAAAGTAAAAATAATGACATCTGCAGAGTACAAGTCCTTCCAAAATGAAGTGGCCTTGAGATCACAACTTAGGCATGTTAAGTCCTTTCCTGATACTTCGATTTATGTCAAATGCCAAAGATCACAAAGGCAATCCATGTCAGAGAAAGGATTTGACCCAACACCTCAGCTCCTGAGTTAATATTTAAAATACTCTACAAATCAGTCTATCTTTTTGACAGTTCACTATGTGAGAAAGTAATTTCTTTCTAGGCAAAACATGTTCCAGATGTTTTGCATTTGTAACCATGCTTGAGGAAGAATTATGAAAGCACGTTTGGCTCCCATGTTAGAATTAACAATGAAATTCTTCCCATTTATGAGTGTCTGGACCTAGAATTTATATACGGTTTTCACTTTCTAGAGTCAGATTCATACCTATTTTTACCCCAGCTGCCCTCAACAGAAATCATGTTTCTTGTGCATGGATACAAAAGACTTTTTGCTCATAATAAAAATGTCTGAGACTTAATTTCTTTAAGGCCAGAATTTTGTTACTGCTAATATAAAAAGCAATTTCAACATTGAATTGAAAATATGAGGGAACGTAAACAAAGGGGAAAAACAGATTTTAATATTTCCTTCAACGTATATGACATATGCCTAATTAAAACAGTGCAACTGGCTTCAGCAGAGGTTGGATAATGTTTGGGACGTGAACTAGCAAATAGTTCATTTCTTGTACCCTCTGCCATTAGTATTGTGCCTGTTATTGTTCCTTTTCTTATCTCATTACTGTTTTCAGTAACTTGCTCTTATCTCAGCCTGTAATGCTTACCTTTCGTGCTTCCAATTTTCCTCTCCAGCCCACAACAAGGAGAGGGAAGGGCAGGAGGAGGGGGAAGTGAGCAAGCAACACATGGTTTGGAGTTTTTCAGTGGGAGCACTAAATTGGGGAATGCCATTCCTAAACCATGACCATATAAAAGTGAATTCATTATGATTTAAAATTTAATATCAATATATTAATTATAATCTAAAGGTGTGATAATACTTTTTGTGCTAAATCTGTTTTGGATTTCATTTTATTTTAGTATTATTAAACAGTTTTACATTGTGTAAATAAAGAGTATCTTTCTCAGCTTTATCACAATTTATGATTTCTTTATAGAGATTTTGCAGTTTGTGAATCCTTTTCCAAAAAAGCTAATCACAAGTCTCTAATAGGACCTCTGACAGGATGAAAACAGTAGTCTTTATTTTGAAGTACAGACAACTGGGAAGGGTAATGAAATCTTGGGAGGCAGAAAAATAAGAATACTATTTTTTTAGAATAAGCAAATCAATTTAGCCCTAGTGAAGGACAGAAAATTTCTGACTGAAAAGGGAAAATAATGATTTTCTAAAAAAAATTACCCAAAATTCATTGCAAGAAAATGCTATTCTCTGAATTTTCAAAAAATGTGAAACTTGTTAAATAAAATATACAGTATTGTATCAGAATAAAAAGCCAAAAATTAACAGGAAGCAAAAATGAAACCTTCATTTTTTTATTAAAAAATAAATTTATCTTTCATAAAATATATTTATAAAAACAAAAGTTAAAATGGCTAATGATACTGATTCTGTTTTTCTCTAAAGCAGCTGTCTCTAAAAATCATTCTTGTTCTTACTCCTGTTCATACAGTGAGTAAATTGCTTCACAAAATACATAAATAAATAATATCCCTTATTACACAGCCCTGGTTCTGATTGAAATCTCTGCCTGCTTTGGCATGCTGCAGTAGTAACATCTATGTCCTATCATTTATGATTTAAACTGTTAAGGAAGAGGTGATATATGGCAAATTTTTTCCACTGTCTGTCTGTAGAAGTAAATTTTAATCTTTAAATATAGTGTAGTTGAAAACTGTACGATGAAACAAAGGAGTGTGTACAGCAAGTGACGCAGGAAATTAGCTCTGTATGAGAAAAAAAAATAGAAAACCCTTACAGAACAGTAAATGAAAATTCTTTAGAGTAAATTGCTTTGCAAATTATTAATAAAAATAAAGAAATTATGATTTATGCTAATAACATTAAATTCTTGATTTATTTTTCAGGCGATTTCAAAAGAAAGCACTAGACACCAGTTTATCATGGTGTTCTTGACAGAAAATTTCACTGCCTTGGATGGATTCTCAAAGTGCTATTACAAGTAAGTATTTCCTTATTCTGTGCAATACATTTACAATTAAAGATTGTAAACTACTCGTGTGCATTCTGACAGTTACTCAAGC
The DNA here is from genome assembly GCF_000691975.1 of Corvus brachyrhynchos. NCBI lineage: Eukaryota > Metazoa > Chordata > Aves > Passeriformes > Corvidae > Corvus > Corvus brachyrhynchos. Next base: position 6,481,138 of record NW_008239767.1, read on the forward strand.
TTTAGAAAAATACTAACTTGGCTATGGAATTGAGCTTATTTGACTATAGAAAGTAGCAATATGCCTGCAATTTTCACACTGCTGTTCATGTCTTTTTATATGGAGCTCCAGCTGTCTCAATGGGAAAAATAAGGGCTGTAATTCATTGTAAGGGGAAAAAACATCAGACACACTTCTAGTTATTGGGAAGTGTGTTTTTTTAACATTTGGATCCTCTTCTGCTTCACTGCTTCCTTTCTCTTTGCAGAAACCTCATAAGCAGAGGCTGATTTTTAAAATTTATTTAAATTTCTGCCAAATATTTCAGAGTCCATTGGACTCCTGAAGATATGTATGGCACATCCTTCAAGTGATAAGCTGAAATTTTTAATTATTTCTGACTCGGGTATTTTTTCTCTTAAGTTAGCCTGACTAAAATTTGCTCATTTATTTATTTCTTTTAGGTGAAACTTTTCATGCAATGGTCCCTGAACCTGGCACATGGAAAAAAAAAGTCATATGGCATCAGCTGAAAAGATAAACATTATAATTTTTTTAAGCAAATAATCACAACTACTTCTGCCACCATGCCACTCCCTCGCCACAAAAAAAAAAAAAAAAAAAAAAAACCAACAAAAAACTACCACAACCTCTCAGAGAGAAAACATGGAATGGCTTAAGTAAAATTTTTTGAAAAATACTTTTTTTGGGGACGAGCTGCAATTTATGTAGTGTTCTTTATCAGTAGATCTCAAACTTTCTTGCAAATATCTATTTTATAGCAAACTGACTCAGGCACAGTAATGTG
>NW_008239767.1:6481945-6485438 GCF_000691975.1 Corvus brachyrhynchos
CAGCAGGGCATCAAAACTTAAATTCTTTTCGAAGACAAATCCTTGACTAAGACCTGCAGGATCCAGGATTAACCTGTGTGATCTTTTTGTTTGTGAGGCAGAAAGTGTTAGTGGCTAGAATCAAATATCATTTTCAGCTTTCCTAGCTGTTGTTAAAGAAAGAGAAAAATTGTTAACTATGTGTTTTTAAGAGTCTGATTGGCTAACTGCATTCTGTACTTCTAAATACTTCCTTCTGACAACTTGGACTGTTAGTTGTGAAATACTGCTCTTGAGGGACTTCACACACAAAAAATGGTATAAATAAATTGAAGATATTCTTGTACTGTTACGGCATACAATTCAGGTCCCAAGTCTTTACCTAGTCTTAGTGTTGGACTTACAAATCTCCAGTTTCTTAATGACTGTTTTATGGGGGTTTTATTACTTTTTGCTGAAGTTAAGCTTCTCTGTATGAGCAATAAGATGGTGAAGCTGTCTTGTAATCCAAACTCCAAATGGTGTAGGCAGCAATATTTTTTAAGCACTTGCAATGCTAGTTTATAAGTTGGTGATGATTTTGTGGTGTTAATGGTATAGTTCAAGATGCTTACTAGTCCCATATACATCTAATACTTGGTTGTGAAATTCCTTACAAGCATTGGGGATTCTTTTTAGATCAAAACAATTTCTTATTTTATTTCTGAAAATAGAGAATTAAGGATAGAATTGATTTTCATCCTCAGAAAATGGGATGCTGTGTCTCTATTTGGTTGAGTTTTTATCACAGACCTATTTAAATTGTGTGGTCAGGATAGAGAAAGATTAAACCTCTTTTTTTGTGTTCTGCAACTTATACTCCTCAAAACCTCCATTTTGCCACTTCCTACTTGATCTAGTTATTAGAAGCTCAGATTTAGCAAAAAGGGAACAATCAATAAATTAATAGGATTAATAAATATGACAAATATTATGTTGTTGCATAATGAAACCAGAGCCTTGAATAAGCATTGCAAAAAAAAAAAAAAAAAGTGTTGTCTAGATTAAGTTTATAATTTCAATGGGTAGTTTTGTACATTATAGCTTGAGGACAAAGGAGTTCAAATAATAATTGAGGAAATTTGACAAGGTCATACAGAAGGTAGGAACCTACAAACCCAGCTGTTACCAGTGAAATGCCTGGCTATTCATTTTCCAGCCAAACTGATGGAATTAAGATGTAGATTAAAGTCATTTTATCTCAATTGCTTTCAGTGGAATTGCACTGATCGTCACCACAGGGAACTTCACATGACTGAAGACTGTGTATTCCCGTTCTCTGCTCTTGTTCCTCTTCAAGTCAGTGGATCTTTAACCTATGAAGTCCTTTGTTGCAAGATAAATATGTGATATTAATCAATGGGATTTGCATCAGAGAGGTGTATTACATGATTTGTTTATGCAAATAGCACAAGAAGTGAACACTCCAAGGGCAAACAGTAAGTGATGTTTGATTGGAGCTATTTAGACCGACGTGAAATGCTGTTTAATAAAATAATGCCATGTGACTCTTAGCACTAGATTAATCAAAAATGTTAATGTGTCATTTAAGCGGAAAGAAGGAACAAATAGCATTTCTATTTACTGTTTATGGGTAGGAATGTTTCTGCTGTTATACTTCAAAACTAAATTGCAAATAATTGTCCACGATCTTTTGAAAATGGCCAGATAGCTAATGAATGTGTTCAGAGAATCATTCCATAACAGTAAGCTACTACTAGTAAAGGGCAGTGAAAATAAATGTATCCTCACATGAAGAATTAATTACTTCTGTGATTTCATACAGAAATGCCGATATGAGCAAAGTGAAAATTTAATAATTCACTGACTAATAAATATAATCCTGAGGAAAAAACCTGATTTTCTTCAAATGTACCAGATAACTTTTCCTGTCTTTCTTAGCAGAGAGAGCATGGAAAGTTTATCTCTTCAGTTTCCGTCTCATTTCCTGTGAGGTCCTGTCTTCTGCTAGACCCCTGAACAGACATTTCCTTTGTCATTTTTACATGTGTCTTTGTATTCAGTCAGATGAAGTTTAGACAGCCAGAATAATTTAAATCTTATTTAATTGTTATCATCAATAATAACTTACATAATGCACAAGGCTTTTTCTTGAGGCTTTGAACAAGAAAGAAGTTAATATTACAATCAATGTATTAATTATCTAGTCCAGGAGCAGAAACACTGTCTTCTAGTTTAGGTGCCCAGTCACACAGCACTGTAATTACAAGTAAAATTATCCTGGTATTTGTCATGGCATACAGCGAGACATACAGTTATTTCATTCCAGAAGCTCAGAAGATTGTCCATTCCCTGCTCCTCACTGATTCCATCTTGCACAGCTTTTGCACACATTCAGCTAGCAAAGGTCAGGCATTCCTTTGCATCCCTACCTCAGACACAATGATCAGTTAGGTAACTGACTGTGTAAATAAGATAATTCTATCAATTTGTTTCATCTTCACACGTAAAGGGAATACCTGCTATACAAAAGCTTCTTCCTCAGACTTGCCAAGTGTTTTGATTCCCAAGAAAAAACAGAGCTATCCATTCCTCTGCCTCTAAGTTCCTTACAATCACTAGCATTCTGCTAATTGCTACTTGTAGGACTGTTCTACTGTAGAGTAGCAGTGATGGAGAAAATAGTAACTTGTGCCTCTGCTCTTAGAAATTACTTGACCAAAATAAACTCTGAAGAAATACTGATGTTGAAAAATTTGTTATTAACATAGCAATGTTTATTTCCTCAGTTTCAATGATTCAGTCTTACTGCTTTACACTGCTTGATCATGCAAATCAGCTGTAGTTTAAATCAAGTCATATAGTCACAGCCATTTTGCCTCAAGGAACTCTACAACAGAGAGAGAATTCTGTGAAAACTTATCCGTTGTTCATTATGAATAAATATAGCTACTTGGTAACATAAGCTTTGCCATCCTGGAATAGATCCATATTTTGTCAAATTACTTGTCTTACAGTCAACAACAGCCTTTTTACAAGTGTGACAACTGAAAAGTTGTCCTTGCACAGGTAGGAACTCATCCTGTTGAGAAACTTTGATAGAATTGTTCCCAGATATCCACATCAGGTCCCACTGATGGAGAATTATCGCCTCTATAGTACAGGCAGCATAGGATGGAAAGGGTGTTTGCACTCTAGGTGCTCTGAATTGGAACTGCTAAGGTAGGGGCTGATACCTTCTTCCCTGGAAGACGTCACCTCAAAGCAAAATTGAATGTAGTGCTATGTGCTGCCATCAGTTACTGAAGAAACATCCTTCATATCCTTAAACTTGTATTGCAGGGCAACAAACACACTCAGGTGGCTTAAATTTCTGATTTGTCTAGCCTAGGATTTGGAGTGCACTGCTGCAAGGCACTGAGACTGGTGTTCTTTATGATCTCAGTGAAAGATCACTTGGATTCATTAAGATACTGCTTAAAAAACCATTCATTGGAGCTAATACTGTAGGGAA
>NW_008239767.1:6485533-6489084 GCF_000691975.1 Corvus brachyrhynchos
GAGAATAATATAGATAATCTTACATGCCTTCAGATGTAGGGAACAGTTGTATATCATTAGAAAGACCTCTAGTCAGGGAACAGCACATAATGCAGATCCCATCTGTTTGATGGCATTTTGGTCTTTAGAGCTCTTATAGGATATTCTTAGAAAAGAACAATACTATTAATCATTTCTAGTGTCAAACAAAAGGATGTTCGCATGAGAACAGAATGCTTCACTCTAAGATAAATACAAGCACACACAGGTGGTGTTATTGCTCATGCAAATGGCAGCTGCCTACAGGCTCCTTCATTATCAGTACCAGCTACGTGTACCCTGCAGCCAAGGGATGTGCGCAGCTCAACTCAACACTGAGGGAAAGCATCATAATACAACTTTGCACAGCAAAGGCCTGCACTTTATCAGGCTAATTCTTGTTTTATTAATGTGGAGCATTAATTAATGTGGAGCATTAATTCTTCAGTGGATGATGGTCTTCCTGATAGAATCACTACTGGGTTACCTAAAACGCTTCTATCATTAGCTGCTCTGCTTGCCATTCATGACATCAACATTTCAAATGTTCAGATGGCAGATAATACTTTGTGCCTGCACCTCAGTCTCCTCAACCAATTTTTCAGCATAATCCAGCTGTATTTCACCATGAAGCTAACATCCTCCACCAGTGAGAGTATACTGCAACAAACTGAGCTGAAAACTAAAACATGGGCAGACTTTACCCATCCTTTCCGCCTACTGCTGTAAAATTCCTACAGGCAGATAATAGTCCCGTCTGCCATACACACATGAACAAAACTTGCCTCTTCCTTTGCCTTCATTAGTCTCAGCTCTAATAACTGCCCAATATTCTGCAGCTCAAAGCCTTGTAACTGCTCTCTATTCACTATGGTAGCCAGGTAAGTGTTTGGACACAATTCTTTGGCAGCAATATAATTTTAATTACATATTGTGATTTGCCCTTCTTGTTGTATCAGACAGTCTGTATTTCTTGTCATCATGGTATGTTACTGGGAAGACAGCAGTTTTAAATCTAATTCCTGTAGAACATTTACAGTTGAACATATTGTTATTTCAAGTCCATTCTATCTTGGCTCTTCCCATCTTTAGAATAGTTAAGTATTCTTCTTGTTCTGAAAAACTTCTAGTTTATCTCTATGAAAAGAGGTACCAATAAAGTATATTGTAATACATTACCTCCTGGATGTCTGTACATGACACTCCAAGATTTGTTGCATAATTCTCCAGTCGTATTGCTTATGCAACCTTGCATCTTTGCTCTTTAGAACCCACTTATGCACTGAATGAGTTTCCATTGAGTTCCCTGAAGACAGTAAATTTGACAAAACCTCAACCTAAGGTTCATGTAGGATCTCAAACTTGAGAGTTTCTGTTCAGTAAAGGCCTGAAGCAGCAATTTTAAATAGTTCAATTTGCATTTCATGGCATCTTATTAGTAATAAACACATTTCAGATATATATAGCTAATATATGTTTAGGGTTTTTTTCACATATATGTTTTGTGAAACTTTCTACATTGTGAATTTATTTTTTCATCTTTCTTTTATGTTATTATAATTTCATTAATTATTCCTGTCATTCTTCACAATCTGACACATAAAACTCTTGGTGGCCTGAAGACTTAATAAAATTTAGACAATGGTAGAATGGTTTGGATTGAGAGTGACCTTTAAAAATAATTTATTCTAAGAGAGTGCCATGGGCAGGAGCACCTTCCACTAGGCCAGTTTTCTGCAAGCTCCAGCTACTGACTTTAAATTTTTCCAGGAATGGAACATCTTTGGGTAACCTGCTCCAGTGCCTCACTACTCTCATAATCAATAATGTTTTCCATATATCTACTTTTCTTTTTTATTTAGTTTAATTTTATGTTATTTTAGAACTGTTGTACTTTAACCTGTTACTGCAGGCCCTGGTTAAAAAATAAAAAGTATCTTTCCAGCTTTCTTATAAGCCTTTTTTATATATTGAAGGGATGTCATATGATGTCCCCAGATTCTCTTCTCCAGGCTGAACAACCCCAGCTGCCTCAGCCTGTCTTCATAGGAGGGGTTCTTTAGTCCTCTGCTCATCTTCACGGCCCTGCTTGGTAACCCTTCTATCTTTCTTTATGGTAAGCCCATATCTTTCTTTTCTGGGGACCCCAGAGCTGGATGCAGCATTCCATGTGAGATTTCATGAGAGCAGAGTAGAGGGGCAGAATCCCCTCCTTCTCCCTGCTGGTCATGCTCCTTTTAATACAGCCCAAGATACAACTGGCTTTCTGGGCTGCAAGAGCAGATTGCCTGGTCATAGTTAACTTTTTATTTACCAATATTCCCAAGTACTGCTTTCAATCTTTTCACCCCCTGCCTGTACTATTACTTGTACAGACTGTAAAGAACTATAAAGAACTTTCTGTTTTCTCCTGCTTTATTTGGAACTGTTGCATACCTCTTGTTCATGTAAAGCTTGATGATTTGCCTACTAGGTTTGATGAAAATGCCAGAGTAAGTTCAAAAAAGAGTTCAACTTTCGTTTCTGTAAACAGCCATATGAAAAATTACTTCATGTGTTTGAGGAGAAGATGTTCATTCTGATAAGAGTTTCATATATAAAATAAACATACTTCCTAAACCAGAAAGAATAATAGATTAATAACTGTTTAAGTGGACAGATTATTCCCTCTTTAATAAATGTGTCCAGAAAATAACTAGCAAAATTGCAATTGCAGCTGACCCCAAACCTTAGAGATCCTACTGAACTACAGGTTATGTCCTATTTCTACCATGGGTTTCACTTAAAACAGAGTGAGTTAGGAGGTATTCATCTGACCATGACAGTATTTGAGCATTCTGGGGAAGCAGAATCTGCTTTTTTGGATATAATTTCTTTCAGAATGAGAGTGAAAAGAATAACCTTACATGTCCCTGCATGAAACTGAGCTTTCCAAATGGACAGGATTTGAATGCTATTGTCTCAAAAAAATGAACACTGGAGTTAAAACGTAGAGGTTTTTAGCTGACTACCAAAAGGACTAAATCATTGTGATGATAAAAGTTGCTCACGAGAATTGTTTTCATATTTTTCAAATTATTTTTTTCCCCATGCAGCACATGTAATATGCTCTGTATGTTTCTTATTTGCAAGTATTTTAGAGAAATGTAAATAAGAACTAGCTATAATTAATTTTTCTCAGATTTTACATTTGCTTCTACTAAAATGTCTTCAACTGAAGCAAAAATCTAAAATATTGGAAATACTGCAATTGCATATTTTAAGATTCTTTGTTGATTTCATTATCACTGAAGATTATGGTGCAGAGATTCCTAGTCTTCTTAACTAGTTATAGTGGCTACCTCTCTGTTTTTGATTGCTAAATGAAGAAGCTCCACTCATTAAATCCACAATTCTGGGATTCTTAGAGAAGGAAGGAAGGAAGGAAGGAAGGAAGGAAGGAAGGAAGGAAGGAAGGAAGGAAGGAAGGAAGGAGGGAAGGAAGGAATTCGGAAGGAAGGAAGGAAGGAGGGAAGGAAGGAATTCGGAAGGAA
>NW_008239767.1:6489305-6500258 GCF_000691975.1 Corvus brachyrhynchos
GGAGGGAGTGAATTAGTTTTTCTCCAGAATAAGGTGGGGTTTTTTTAATAGAAACAACTTTTATTTACATTATATTGGGCTAAAGATTTTTCTCCATTCTGAGAAATAATAAAATGTATCAGATGTTATCTTCACGGGGACTGTAACTCAAATCACAGACATCCTAATTCTATTAGTAGCAATTTGTCTAACCACAATAAATCCTGACAGATCTGGGTTTACCTTTCTAACTAATGAACCTCTTTATGTACTTGCCAAAACTGTGGCAGAAACCTATAACAATTATTTTTAATTATGTATGCAGTGAACAAGAATTATCCTTATTTCTTTTCCATTCTAAGGAAGCATTCCCTTTTTTTTTTTAAGAGCAGTTTAAATAAGCCTATTGAAATAGAGCCTAAGACACCCTGTAAAATTAGAAACCAACCCATCTGAATGTGTTTTCTTTCTTCAAGATAATAACCACTGTCACCTTTATGATGGGATTTGTGAGGACATAGATGTTTTCTCTTTCTAGCTAAATAAAAGTAGAGCCTTATGACCAACTAAAGCATTTTCCTGAAAAGGTTAGCTGAGGTATGCGATGCTTTATAAATTGTTTCCAGGCATCTGATACTTCTAAGTTAGCAATTTACTGTTCTTACTAATGGGATTTTTATGTTGTCCATTTTTCACATGTTTTCTCCCAAAGGCTTTTCCAACTTTTACATATTTAATAATGTTACTATTTTAATTGTAATCTATATATTTTTACATTAAATTCTTTTGCTTTAACAACTAAAGCAGATTAATTTTATTATTTCTCTATAAAGCCTTTTATCTAAGTTTTTTTTAGTTTTGTTCAGATAGTATTCTTCCTGGATTTTAAGTATTGGAGCAATAATAGTACCATCTCTTGTTTTTCAAATGATTGTTAGCTGCGACAATTTAAACAACTTAACATATCCGGTGCTAATTTTAAAACTCTCTTTGTAATCCTTCTTTCCTAAAATTCTTAAAATATCTAATCAGACAAAACAAGCTATTTTTAAAAATGCTAAAACAGGCCTTATATGATCTCACTGCTGTTAGTTCCTATTTAGATTTGGCAGAAAATAGCTACCTTCTACACTTACTCTTTGCTACTACGATTTTAAAATAGTGGGGTTTTTTTAGTTATATGAATGCATAGACATACAGAAAGAATGTATCTAGCTATTAAAATTGCTACCTTTTCTATAACCTTTAACCCATTGATTGCAATCATTATTGTTATTATTTTTCTTCCAGGTCCTAATTTTTTTTTTAAGATGAGTAGTTGAACTGAAAAATCAATTATTCATAGAGCCTGAGTCCAGATAGATTAGATGTATTTCATTTCCCTTGTCTAAAAAATCATTTATAAAAAAAGATATCAAATTAACCAGGCATAAACTACCTTTGTTAGATGTGTGTTGTATTTCATCCCATTTTCCACGTTCTTCCATTTATTTGATTATATTTTCCTATAAAAGTCTGTCCACAGGTCTCAAAGCCATTGATTCATATGAAAAGGAGTTTACACTTATTTAGATTGCAATTTTGTTTCCTTTTAAAAGCAGACACTGTATTTTTCTATCTCTTATATGTTAACACCTTCACTAGCTTCCTTATGATGAGTTGGCAGTTTCACATACAACACGTTCCAGCATAATATTATAGACAATACTAGTTCCTTTCGCTTAGATATGTTACAAGTTTTTTACCACTTAAGTTTCTTTTTAATCATTCATATTTTTTTACCACAAGATTTCCTTCTGATATTTCAATTATCTTCTTCCCCACTAACCACATTGTTTTTCTCTCATCCTTAATATCTTCTCCATGGTTAAAAACAAGTAGAATATTCATTTATTTTTGATGCTGTTGTAAATGAATTTTAATCTCAGTCCTTTCTTGCTCCATCACTATATTAGATGTCACTAAACAGAATTTACGGGTCTGTAAGGAAGACCTTACATAATTTAATTAGTAATTATGGCCAAAAAATAGGAGTAGGATAATAAAATGTTTTGATAGATTGAATATAAGAGATATGATCAATATTAAAAAAAATCCAGAACAAGTCATGGCAAAAAGACAAATGGGCATGAATTTATTTTTCAGAAAATTGTTGTAAATTTACTAACTTTCAAAGTGACATTCTGAAGAAATTTACTGTAAGAGATGTGAAAACAAGCATCTAGAGTTAAGTATCTGATCAAATGTAGGCTAATACCAATATTGATGTATGAGCAAATCATCCTACACCACTTCTGCTGAAGGAGGTACACATCCTAATATGCAATGTAGCTCATACCAAAGTAGGTCAGCTAGGTCAGATGAAAGTGTATTTATTTCCTTTCATCAGCTCTAATGGGAGAACAGAGTAAACAGCACCTCCCTATTTTAAGAAAATTGAAGTGTGTTCCAGGTGGCTATACTTGGATCTTTATTTGCAAATCTATGCATTTGTCATTTATTCATGATACATAGTATTTACTCTGAACTCCACTACAAGCTATTCTTATTCTTATAATAGTGTCATTAGATAATAATCTAAATGGGTAAAAGGGAAGGTGATTGGCGCATATCGAAACTGGGATTTTTAAAATTTCTCCCTGTTTGCTTAGGTAAAATAAATGCAAGTTTTCCCATATCTTTGTTTAATTTTTTCATTCTCTGTCTAGACTCATGATATGCATTTAATAGAATCACTGGTGGAGATATGTGGATATTTACACTAAAGCTGTAACATCCCAGAAAATTATTTTATAAAAAAATTATATTCAGAACTGCAGATCAAATATAGAGAACTGAAATAGGAGAAAAATAGGAACAGATTCAGAGTTATCACTAACTTATTAAACTTCAGTGAAAGTTCTGTTTAGTTCATTACCCATAGTCTTTGTTTACTACATCCAGAAAAGAAGTTGAAGTCTGTGGTTTCCTTGGTACTCAATACTGTTCACAACCAAATCGCAGAAAAAAACTCAAACAGTTTTAACTTCCAGTTGTTACTGATTCTGTGAATGATTGGCCCAACTACTCTCTCTTACTGTTACTTTCCCAGATGAATTGTATTTATTTGCTCTCCTTTTGCATGTGTAGCCAAGTTTGGTTTGGATACTTACATTGTTGTCCAGAATGAGGGCTCATTACTGGGTGTGCATTGACACACACTGAGGTGAGATATTTGTACTTTTCATTCTAGTTTGAGCAAAGTAGGGAGCTTGGTGACCCACAAAAGGTGGCTCACTGGGCATCAAAACTTTACACCATTTATATATTTTAATAAACAAATGCATCAGCATTCATTGGTTACAGATTACATAATTTTTGTTTAAAGTTAGTACTCAATTTGCTAGTTTCATCAATTGTTTCTCATCCTAATTAGCCTGCATGTGCAGTTCTTTCCTCTATTTGATTCTGGGATATGTTTTTGAGTAGATGATCAGTTAGTCAGTAGTCACAATCCCCTACCGTCGAAGTTATCTTTCTCCCAGTTACTGCTTGGTTCTGCTGATTTTACTCCTGTTAATTATAATCCAGACAGCCCATTCGTCTTTGGATTGTCTCCCCTTTTCCTTAAAAAAAACATTAGCCAAACATAAAATGTTCACAATGCAATTGCTTAATCATAACCATCTAGTTATAGTTACTGATTAGCAATTAGAAAAAACTGCAAAGTTTTATTCAAATCTTTAGAGGCTCAAATTTTGAGGGACTCGATATCAACATGATAACTTCTGTTGTTCTGTATCAACAAAGTTTATTAAAAGTATATGTGCAGATAGACCATCTGTCTTTAAACAGAATAGGGACTAAAACTCTTGCTAAAAATGTTTAATTTCAGGAGCTATTTTGTACCTTTCCTGAAATTATGTCATTATCTAGAAATATAGAATGTATTGAAAGATCTGGCCATGTGTATGTGATTTTACTTTAAGAGAATTTCCCAGATTTTAAAATCAAAGGCACAATTTACATCATAACCCTTTCTGTTTCTTGGTACCCTTTATTTACAAAAATGCTTATTGACTCCATTTTGGTGATGCACAGCAGTTCTGAACTGAAAGAGAATTGTTCAATATGCTGAAAGTGATAGATGAAAAGAAGTTGGGATCTTAATGGTAATTTTCCATACAGAACCCATTGTTGATTTTCCTCTAATTTTCAAGCTCTTTGTACTCACTAATATTTTTGTCAGCAATTAAAAACTAAAATTAAGGAATTATATTTCAGATCACACATGTTCTTAGGTGTTGTTTATTCTTGCCATTTAATTTTGGTTTTGCTCCAATAAAATAAAATTTGTATTCATTTTTTATTTTTTGACACTTTAATTTAGTAGAGTAAAACAACCTATCTCCTTTGAAGGTATTGATTGCACATTATGGTTAATTTACTAGCAAAATATGAAGTGTGTTTTTTCTGATTTAACTTACAGCGTTTTTTTTGTAAGTCTTGCACGTTTTAACACCTTACTATGCAGTTTATGACATGCAATTCCTAGAATGATAGATTTTAAGAATAAAAGTACTATCAAATTAATGATCTAAAGGAAAAAACGTATTGTTATCAGTATATTGAAGACAACTACTGCATTAATAGGGATTTTTTTTTTCATCTAGCAGCTAGTAGAAAATGTTGCCTTTGTGAAAAAAAACTATGATCTTAAAATTATTTAATTGTACATAAAATTTTATCCATCTTTTAAACCAGAGTCCTAAAATAGCAAATCAGTTTCTTAGTCTGGATTTAGCAATGGTCCATGTTAAGGGATGTACTATGAAAATCAGGTTTGAAATTGTATCATTTTGAACAAAAATCACTTTTAAAAGTTGAGTCTTCCATGCCCTTATTTGCTGTAGAGTGGATTACTTGAAAGGACCAGTTCCTCTATTATTACTTTGTGGTCCATCAAGAAGTTTTATAAAACAGCAATGGCTAACAGCAGAAATTAAAAAATTCTGGAAAGGAAAAAAAAAAAAAAAAATCACCACACTAGCCAAAACTCCATGTGAACTTCATACTCCTGAGTATGAAGGGCAGGTAGGCATCTGTCTTTTCACTGGAGCTAAATGGGGACCTGCCAAGAAAACTTCCAAAATCTGGATCTCGCTGCCCAAGGAGGCTTTCTGTTGATGTTGGTCATTTACAAGATTTACAGAATAGATAAAAGCCTTACGGGCTAGATGATTCCTAACCTGTAAGTAGTTTGATAGGGTTTTAGTTATAACCTGAAGAAATGAAAAGCAAATTCATTCACCATGCTCATTCTTTATCTACTTCAAATGATAACTTACAATAGTGGTACAGATTTGTGCAACTCACAAAATTTAATGTCAGGATTAATTAATTAATGGTGATCATTTGAAAATAGTGTTGTGTATGTGGACATGCATTCCGTTCACTTAAATTTTGGCCTCCAGACCTAAGGTTCTGAAGTCAACTTTTGGAAAATAGGATGGGAGAAAAGTTAATAGAAAATCTACATTTAGAAGTGTTCCTTCTCTGCTTAATTTTAGCTTAAGAAATAAATGCTGCTTTTTCTAGTATAAATTATGTACAAAGTTAAAGGGTCGTGCTCTTGCTGCCACAGACAGGAAAACTGGTTAGGGGACCAGAAGGAAGGAGGAAGCCCTGCAGGAATTTAAAGTAGCTACTGGAAGACTACTGTGGTGCATGCTGTGAAACACGGAGTGCATTAATCCTAAGGAGGTCCAAAGAGAGGTGAAATAGGCAAAGAAGGCTTTCTTCACCACAACCTCAGTTTTGCATATTAATATCAGAAGGAGACAAATTAGTATATAGCAGTGATATTTTTGTGATAGACCATAAGCCTAAATGGATCAAAAAGCATGAGAAAAGACAGATAAGATGGGCAGAAAAAAGAGACATACAAGGGCAAAGGAAAAGGAAAGTGTGTACAGAAATCACAAAATTTGAGGGAAATATTTTGGAACATTTCCTTTGGATATTATTTGTTGCAAAATAAAAATGCATGTTACATCCATTCTCAAAAGTGAAACTACAAAGAACGTAGAAAGAGCAATAAAAAATAAATATATGCAAAGATATAAAATTGGAGATGAGGAACTAAAGGAGTGAAGTCCAAGTGTAAGCATTTCATAAAACTGGATTAATCCAAACTAGTGCAGTAAAACAATTGAAAAATGGCTCAAGTTAGATAAACTTCGAACAACATATTTACTGACACTAGAAACAGGATTGCTACAGTGGGAGAAATTCTGCTTCTGTCTTACAGATTTTAATAGCAAATACATGGCTATGAATGCTATGCAATGAAAGCCAGAAGGAAAAAAAAGAGAAAATAAGTCACTTCTATGTGGTTTTGAAGTATTACAAGAGTTTCTGCAGCAGTTGTGACTACTGCACTAAGTGAACTATATAGTTGATAATCTGTAGTGGCTCTGAACCATGCTATGGCAGAAGAGAAGAGAAATGAATCGTGGCAAACAGGGAAGACATCACAAATAACTGTTAGAAGGCCAGCCACAAGGCTAAATGCCTTTGCGAAGAGGTCAATGTTTGATATGCCTCTTGCTTCTGGGTGAAGTATTGTACTCTATAAAAATACTTTGGTCTGGTGGGATCTAGCTTATTTGCTCCTATCCTTCAGCTCTCAACAAGCATTAAAGCGTGTAATTAAGAAAGAGCTTGCTTGCTTCAATCCAGGATAAAGGAAGAAACTCTTTGAAAACACGATCCAATTATGTTGGGGGGGGACCTGAAGGTTTGAGGTGCTGAAAGCTGTCAAACATATTTATTTTGAAACAAGAATGTATCCTCAGGAGTTAGTTTACTTCAAAGGGATCAACACTTGCACTGAAAATGCCCTGATAACACATCTTCATGGGCTCGTCTGTGCTTTCCCTTACTTTTGGTCATCACATGATTGCTGGAAAGATTCATGTTAAACTCACCAAATGCTTTCAGGTCTAGGTCTCATCTAAATCCTTTAGAAGTGTCCCAAACCATTATTTTGCCTTAACTAAGCTCAGGTTCAAATGTTTCAGTCTGGTATTGACGGTTTTCACCTTTCAGCTGTTTCTGAACAGATGTTAGCCAGAAAAACTGTACATTTTCAAAACAATGTGATGAGAAGGAATGTTCTAGGCACGTATGCTTATGTCCTGTAAGGGCTAGAGAAGAGCTGATTTCAAGAAGTGATTTAATAGTCTGAAGTGTTTGAAAGAACCACCTCATCATTATAAAATATTAGACTTTAAGTAGCATGGCTGTGCATGCATGTTTTTCAGGCTAGATTCTAAAAGGACCATAAAAATCCCTGATGAAATTACCTTTAAGATGTTAATGAAATTCCAAAAAGATCTACTTTCTCTCTGTGAATATCTGAGCCTCTGAACTGCCTAAGTCTCCACTGCCAGACTTTGCCATGTGCCTAAATACTTGTTAACGGGAGTATGCACAACAGCCTCTGATGCTGCTGAGCAGATGAGGAAGCTCTGTGCAGCCTTGCTTCTTTCTAGCGCAGTTATATTGCAATAGCTAACACTCTTGGGACTGCAAGTTAATAAAAAAATGTTAGAGTTACATGGAAGAATCCTGAAAAGTTACACTAAGACAATTGGGCACAAGAAGCCAAACACGAGGGATGAATGCACCAACCAGAAAGAGAAGGGAGTTGTAGGCAGATCCCATAACCATGACCTGTCTCTTATATTCATATCGTCATTGCTATTTTATTTTATAAGGGTTATTATAAACCTGTGTAGAGGGTAAAACCTCTTCATTTCTAGCACACATTGTAAAATCCATTATATGAATTGCAGGTTATACTGACTTTCCTGCCATGATTTTTATTTGGATTGCCTGCATTACCACAGTTGACTTCTACATAGATATTAACCTAAATTCAGCAGTGATTTCTAGTTCACACACATTTGCTGAATTTACAGAAACTCAATTAGATGTGACTCAGCAAAAATATACACCTCTATGGGGAACAAAAATAGGATGTTCATTGCCATTTATTGAGGCCATTTTAAAAATAATGGGGATTACAATGGAAAATAATGATTAGTTTCAGAAGCTGTCATAATCAAAGTAAAATTTGTACTTTTTAATAAGTTCAAATAATAAAAAGAATGATAAATATATAGTATATCACAGCCCTGGCTTAGTAAAATTTTTTCTCACATTTGCAGCACATTTGATTATCTTATAGCCACTATCTTACAAGCAGAAATATATAGACATATGTGTCCAGTCCAGAAAATGAGGACTCTGTACACAAACTCAGAGCTTGGAGGACTCCAGGCTTATGTCTAAGTCCTCTAGTTTAGTTATTTTTTCAATTCAGCTCATGTTTCCAAAGACATGCCTCCAGACTGAATACTAAAACAAGTTCTGACAGGGAGCTTAGAATAATGAAATACTCGTCCATTATTTTATTACATTCCATTCGTATGACAAGATTGCCTTAAATACACGTCTGAATGAGGATTTTTGGTAAACATCTGGATATTAATCTCTTACTGTTTTCAACCTGTTCAGTATTTGCAGTAAACTACTTTGTTAAATTCCTTGTATTCAACATATGTTATTCTCATTTAGTCCTCTTCTTTCTTTGCTGGTCTTGGGGTTCTAAATTCGATGTTTAGGGCTTCATTGCCTAAACATAAGGGCCTGAGGTTATCCTGTGCAGTTTCCTTTGCCAGTGCAGAATGTCCCTGCCCATCCAGTGCAGCATCAGTCAACCCCTTTGTGGACTTCTCAGAATGTCCTCAGCCTCTCAAATTTGTTTTATTATTACTTACAGAACATAAGATTACTGACTGATTATCCCACAGCTACCAATTAAATTGACTGTTGTAGTTTAATCCCAGTAGGTAGCTCAGCCCCGCACACCCACTTCCCAAAGTTGTATAGGGAAGAGGATCACCAGGAAAAGAGTGAATGCTCATGAATTGAGATAAAGTTTAATACTTAAAACAAAAGCTTCATGTGCAAACAAGACAAAATGAACTTTATTCACTGCTTCCCATGGCCAGGTAGGTGTTCTACCATCCCCAGGCAACCAGGGCTCCATCACATGTAAGGGTGACTTGGGACAACAAATACTGTCACTCTGAACTTATTGCTCAGCTTCCTTCTTCCTCCCAGTTTTTATTGCTGACCATGACATCATATGGCATAGGATATCCCTTTGGTAAGTTGAGGTCAGTTATCTCACCTGTGTGTCCCCTGCCAACCTCCCAGGTATCACCAGTGTCTTCACTGGTGGGACAGTGTGAGAAGCAGACAAAAAAGGCCTCAGTGTTGTGTAAGTACTGTTCTGCAATAAATAAAACATGGGTATGATAACAACACTTTGGTGACAAATTTAAAATGTAACACCATACCAGATCCTATGAAGATAATTAACTTTATCTGGACCAAAACCACTGCAATGACTTTTAATCAAATACACTTGGGATGTCTAACAACAATCCACGCACAACTTTGTAAAGGTTGGCTGAGCTTATACTCCAAGGCTTGTATAGACATGAATTGAACTTGTTTAAGGTAGCAAGCAATACTGATTTTTTTACAATTTTATGTTTTAGTGCAATAAATTGCTATAATAATTAAAAATAAATTTAATTTTGACTTGTCTTTCATTGTGGTGAATTGCATAATATTGCAATGAATTGAGATATTCACATTGGGATGAATATGAATTTTTCTTATGTCAAAATGGTAATATTTCGCAGATATTTTCAAATTGGAATTCACATTTGTTTGCACTGAAGTGTGCTTATTATCTGTATGCAGTATGAGAAAGGAAATATCCAGTTTTCCTTTGGCTATCTACAGTATCAGAACCAGCATTGAAACTTTTTTATTCCCTACAGTGGTAGATTCTCTGATCTGGACATTTTTTTGAGCCAATAACTATCAAATATGGTTAGGATTTACATCATAACTAGAAATTATAAATACAGGATTAGACTGTCAGTCCTCATTGCTTAATTGTGTCAGGGTCTTTTCAACACCAAAATTATTTTAACTTATACTTCAAAATAAATTGACACTGGGAAAGAGGAATGACTACATAAGTGCTCCAGATAAGTACTTCCCAATATTTTTTACTTCTATATTTTTAAGGGAAAATATATTATTCTGTTAAAGACAATGCTTCTGTAACATTGATATCCATGAGGATAGGACTGGGCTCAAAAATGACTAATGGGAAACAGTATCTCAGTTATGTCACAAAGGTAATTTATTGAGTTTTCATGGCAAGGTTTGGTACTGGGGTGGGCTGCAGGGGTGGCTTCTGTGAGAAACTGCTAGAAACTTCCCTTATGTTTGATGGAACCAATGCCACCTGGTTCCAAGATTGGGCAAGTCCCATTAGAGACCTCCACTGTGAAGCAGATATCCACCGTGGAGGGTCTCACTCTTGGGGAGGTGGATCCCCAAAGGAGACTGATGTCCTGTGGGATGTCTGGGCTGGAGCAGGCTCTTGGCAAGACCTGTCGACCCATGGAGAATGGACCCCATGATAGAGCAGGTTTTGCTGGCAGGACTTGTGACTCATTCCTGAGAGATTGTACCCGGTGGAAGGGACTCCCGCTGGAACAGCTCATGAAGAACTGCAGCCAGTGGGAAGGATTAATGGTGGAGAAGATCATGGAGGACTGTCTCACATGGTGTTACGATCCGGTTTAAACTCAGAAAAGCAAAGCAAGCTAAGTCTCTGTGCATAAACCGCAAAGAAAGTTCAAAGTATTCCCAGAAACTAGATTAAAACCAAATGAGTTTAGATGTTGATGACAAAAATTGATGTATTTTATTTAATAGTAGAGAGGCAAAGAGAAGGAAAGAGAAAAGAAAGAAAGAAATAGAAAAAAGAAGTGTGCATGGGGGATGGGGGGGACAGGGAGAGGTGACAGGGGTTAGGTGGAAGCAGATCACCCATCC
>NW_008239767.1:6500564-6543053 GCF_000691975.1 Corvus brachyrhynchos
CCCCCCCCCCCCCTTTGGTGCAGGGGGTCTGTGCCATCCTGGCAGCTGATTGCCCTGGGGCTGTGGTCTCCACCTTGGAGGTGTTAAGCCTGTGCTCTGTGAATGTCCCCCGCCCTGAGTTGTTACTTTATCTTATCTTCATCAGCGAGCCGTGTAAGGCCTCAGTCAGGGCCCCATTCAGGGTGCAGTAGTCTTCTCTGCAGCTTTTGTAATACAGTTTTAAAAGTCCTTTAAGAAAATATTTAAGTCATAAACTATAATATTTCCGTCTCTGACACATGGGAGGGACCTTTGCTGGAATGTGAGGAGTCCTCTCCCTGAGGATGAAGATGCAGCAGAGACAACATGTAATGAACTGACCACAGCCCCATTTCCTGCCTCCCTGTGCTGCTGGCAGGGATGAAGCAGAGAATTCAGGAGGAAAGCTAAGCCCAGGAAGAAGGCAGTGGTGGGGGGAAGGTGCTTTTAAGATTTGGATTTATTTCTCATTTCCCTACTCTGATTTGATTGGCAATAAATCAAACTAATTTCTTCAAGTCGATTCTGTTTTGTCCGTGATGGTAATTGTTGAGTGATCTCTCCCTGTCCTTATTTTGGTCCACAAGCCTTTTGTTGTGTTTTCTCCCCCTTTTCCAGCTGAGGAGGGGAGCGATAGAGAAGCTTTGGTGGGCACCTGGTGTCAAGCCAGGGCCAACCCCCCGCAGAAATTAAAGTGAGTTCTGTGTGAATGTGTGTCTTAATTTCAGTATCTCTATTTTAAAATTAAAAAAATCCACAGGAAATTCAATTTGGAAGAATAATAAAGAAGACTGTGAAATTCCTTTATCCAAGATAATAGCAGGAGATGAATTTTTGACTCTGATTGACAATGAAGAGCTAAAGATGGAAACTATTACTGTTTCTAAATAGATTAAATAAAATTAGGAGTAATGTAAATTTTATTCCTAATACTTTTATTATTTTAAAGACTTATGTTTGAAAATAATCACATTATTTGCATTTTATTTTTAGTATCATAGTGCATGTTAAATTTTTGAACGTTAGGTATCATATGTAAACTAATTTTCATCTGTCTAAACATCTATCTTTAATTAAAGGCCTAGTTTTTTAATTCTAAAAGTGAGATCAATCTCATCCTGAAAGTACACACAGAAGGGAAAACAGGAACATGATCCGTAACACCACAGCTATCATGCTCACAAAGGAACTACAGATCTTAGCCTGTGTTCCCAGAGTAAATCTTCTGATAATCTGATGCTTAGTTTCCTAAAATCTCATTTTACAGCTGTGCATTCCTAATCAAAGGGGCCTGTAACTGGCTTCTTCTCCATAAGTAAATAAACAGCTGGAGAAGAGTTGAATGGAACTGCAGAATCTGCACCTGGGCACAAGCTCTTCTCAAGCTTTTGAAAGTAGACAGTACACCACTACCCTGGCAGGATGTTTCTGAAAGCAGAAATGCAAAATTGTCTCCTGAGATACTGGGCAATGAAGATAGTTTAACGAAGTGAGCAAGTTTACCACCAACTTTGTTGGTTTTGATTTTTTTTCTTCTGAACATGAGTCATTAATGGTCAATTAAAGGTCAAATTATATCTCATGCTACATACAAATGTTGTGGAGCTCTTTATAGAGATTTACTAAATAAGTCTGTTGTTGGCTGGAGACTCTGGCCAAGATACATTAATAAAGGAAATGAGTAAGCTATCCATAGATCAAAGAGTAATTAGAGATTTCAATTACATGGAAAGATTTTGTGGTAACAGTTCTCTCTTAAAGACATTCAAGCATCAGCAAACAAGGGTTGTTTATGTCCTCAGCATGAGAACAGCTGAAGCCCATAAATAGTTTTATAGGAGCTAGTTCAGGGTTTCATTCTAGTGCTGTAATTTGAAGTGATTAACTTTTTTTTTTACTCTCACTCTTCATTTAATCCTGTTTGAGCCAGACTGTCATCTTTATTCAGAATGAGCAGTATTTTATACTGCAAATCATTCCAGTGATATCACTAACACAATGTAATGCATGTTCTGCAATAAAGCATTGCTCAGATGAAACATGACCCTTAGACAAAGAAGTCTTGATGTACTGAATATGTACTTGATAATTTGATAAAGTTTATATATATATTACATATAATATTTCTCTCTGTGAAGCATATGAGAGGACAAGTTTTGCATTTTTATCCATGTTTGTGTAATATAACTGCTCTTGACACAGCAACAAAGCCTTGGAGCTCCTCACAACAGTGCACACAGTGGAAGTCTTCATCTTCTTTTGTTGACAGTTGTCCTCATGATCTGAACAGTTGTTCTGCAACACAAACTAAAGAGACACTCTTGACACTGCTGTTATATCACATACTAAAAAGGAACAATTTTTAAAGATATTTACAGTTAAAAATATCAGATTACATGGAGGTGCATGCTGCCATTTCAAATTGCCAGTAGTAGTTAAAATATAAAGTTTATATTTTATTTATATTTTATTCTATGTCTTTTTACTAATTTTATTGTTGCAAGTGACCAAGTGGTAGTCGTTTAAAGTCGTTGCAACCAGTTGGGCACTGTCCATGGTCCTCTTGGCAGGGCTAGTCAGGCTTTATGTTAATCATGCCATAGGTGTGAAAAAGAAAACTTACTGAGTACTGTGGAGTCACCCTTTACTTGGGATTGATTTAAAAAATAACTTAGGAAATTAGAATTCCATATTATTTTTTCTCAAACAATATTTTGATGTTTAATAAAATGTTATTATTTTATATAGTTATAAATAAAATTGTATTATTTAATATAAAATATTATTATTTTATTTAAATATACTACAATAGCAGGGGAATTTTGGAAGTTTTGACATGATTAGCACCAAAGCTGATTTTATAAAGAGAGAATAATCTAAAAATAAGGGTAAGAATCTTGTTTATAAGCCTACTTCATCAAATATGATTCCTTCATTAACAATATTTCTGCTTTTCCAAGTAAAGCATGAAAGATTTTCTATTTTTTTCTAGGACTCAAAAACTGGGTCACTATGACATCAGAGAAGTGTATCTTCTTTAGTGATCAAGACATTTGAACCTATTCTTCACTGGTACGTTGAGAGATCCATGAAATTCACTTTCTTTTCTTCCATTTGATGATGAATCTTGAAACAGGAAGAAAAAGGCAGTGAGAGGGGGAGAAAGAGAGGTATTAGAAATTTACTGATATAACTACATCTACTCTTTAAAGCATCTAGAAGGCAGATGCAGTTCTTATAATTCTGGGACTAAATTCCTCTCTATTAATAAGAGTTAAAATATCCAGTTCATTTATTTTAAGTTGTTTTTCTGCATGGAAGGAACTGAGAGGTTGAATTTTTTATTCAATTCCTTATTAACTTAGAAGCAGCAAATTGGGTGCACGGACAACTTGCAGAAAGAAAATTACAGTACTAGAGGCTCTCTAGCAAAGATCTGTAATGAAGATCCAAAGTGTAGCATAAGTCAGCACTTGCTCACTCAAAAAACTCTGAGGCAGGTATATTTGAAAAAACTGTCACTATTACTATTTTGCCTGATTTACCTCCTGATTGATGAGTTAAATATTTTCAATCTTAAGGAAATGTTTTTATACATATATAATCTGTATGTATGATGTATAAGACAAATTATTAAGTACACTAGACCTATTCAACCTGTAAAAGAGAAGTATAAGGGTTCTGATGGTTCAGGTCTTTAAAATCAAAATTGCCTCAGATAATGGAAGTAAGGAACAATCATTCATTGTCTGATGACAGTGAACATCTAGTATGAATGGAAGAGGAACAAAATGAAACAAAAAGGTGTTTGATTTAAAACAAAAAAAAAAAAGAAGGAAAGCATCTCCACAAGATATGAATATTTGTAAGTTTACATGAGTACAAAAATCAGACAAATGGATAGAAGAAAAAAAGGTATTTCTGTTTTTAAGAGACTAAGGACTTTATATCACAAACTGAGGGAGACTCTGCATGCAGAGTCTTAAACAATTCTCAAGATCAAGTATAAACTGTGGTCTCAGTCAGAAACTTTCTATGAAACCAATTTAGATGAAAACAAGAATTTTGCTACTTTCAAGAAAAGCCCACAAAATGTTTTTATTTGGGTAAAAATTGTGTCCTTAAAATATTATCAAATATTTGCACTAAACATTTCATGACAGTAATTCAATACAGAGGTGGAAACAAGGCTGGTAAATTGAAAGTGTCTGAGGCAAATGTCACAAGATAGTCTTCATTCATGTGATTATTTTCTCTTACCCCAAAGACAAGTAACTACATCCAGCTATTGGAAATCATCTCTGAGACATACTAGTGCTTCAGCTGTGCCCAGTAAATGGTAGTATTAGTTATTCAAGGCCAAAACTGTGCCAAGGACTGCTCTAACTATTTGGAAATAGAGAATAGCATTGTTCAATAGAAGTGTTCCAGTGCTAGGAACATTTTCTGTCTCTTCATAATTTATTACAAGATATGCAGCCAGGGAGCGAAGGCATGCAGGAATATCGAAAGGCACAGTGGATCTTTAGTGATATTACACAAGAATTGTGCTCATAAAGAGTTCCTCTTTGAACATGGGCTAATAGGCAGAATCTGCACCATGTGCTCATGATTTTCAGAGATGACATTTGGAAGAGTCAAAGCACCTGAAGTTTTGTGTGTGTTTTACTAAACTGCAGCATTAAAACAAAGCATTATTAACAGGATCACTATTAATAATTCTACTAGTTGTAGTTTTTTTACAATCATCAGTTTTGAAAAGACAGGAAAAGGTAAGAATTTTTTTGAAGTCCATAAAATAGTTTAATGAGAAATTGAATTTAAATTTTTATTTTTTTCAAAAAACATTTCTACTTTTTAAGCAATCAGTTCTAGAAGGTGGAATGCTGCTCTGATTTTCCGATTCTGGTTAATTCAAAGTAGCCTAAATGTCTGCCCTTTTTTTGAAGATGTGACCACTGCTCAAGCTGGGTGTATATATCTGTAGTAATTTCTCAACATACTAAGGAGATATTTTACTTCGTAAAATCGTTGCATAAAAAAAATCTGAACTTTCCAGTGAGTAAACAGAGATGCTTTCATTTTGCTTCAGATGCTTAAACTGAGCTGCATCTTTGACTATCTTGTACTAATAAAACGTTACCTAGGCTTGACTTGAAGGCTGTGAAGTTAAATAATGGTTTATAACAGGCCTCCCTAAACCTACCCTACCCTAAGATGGTATCAGAAGCCTTGAAACTGCAAGCTCAGGATGATACCAGATGTTCTAGAGCTGTACACTCTACTCAGAAATGGTCAATTATTATTTAGTAAAGGAATGCAGCCTTGGGAACAGTATAGAACTACTTTTTGCAAATAACAGAAAGAGCAATGAAAAATGTCTAGTATATATAAAACCTAGATGTAACATGACATGCTGAGAAAATAATGAAAAAAAATTGTGAGAAAGGGAAGCTGGATCTTAAAAATTGTACTGAATAACCTCAAGGACACTTAATAACAAGGTGGAACAAATCCCCACCAGGAAAATTAGTTTCAAAAAAGGTGGGTATGCTTATGACTTGCCAAACAACCTGCTGAAAATGTCAAGTACAACCTCAGAAAAGATGGTAGATATTAGAAACTTGTGTGTGTCTGCTTTAACTGTTAATTTGGGATAGTCTGTAATTGAATATTTTGGACTGTAAATGCTAGTATAATTCTAAACAGCTTTATATTCACTCTTTGAGTAGCCTACTAAGACTTTAGTTAGACTTTCATTAAATTATTGTTTTCAAAAATAAGGTGTGCTTCCCCAGCACACGAACATGCATGAGGTCTTTCATATAATTCCTCACTGTTGCATATGATTAAAATTCGAATGTGTGAATAATTTAGGAGGAAAAAATTGTTGTTTCATGTTGTTAAATATTTGATCTTATTTTATTCTTTGCATGGTCTCAAAAATATTATATACAAGTCTGTTTTTTATGCCTCATCAAGAATGTTTCATGCTTTAAGAATTGGAATTTATTTAAGATATTACTACAGAGACAAATATTTTCACTCAGTACTGTTCAGGGTTTTTAAATGTGCATATTTTCCTTCAACTGCAGATTTTGGCTTACTGTCCTTGTTCTTCACATGAATAGTTTGTCAGACTTTGCATTAAAACCCTGCAAGAAATAACTGAAAACAAGATACATAGAAAAAAGTTGGGTGATCTTTATAAAGACTGGCAGTACTGAGAGCTGCTTTTGAGAAATTATTGTATTTAGACACCAAATAAAAGTTTTAAGACTAATCTGACTATCATTAAATTAAATTTTTCAAGTTGGGGATTGTTAAAAAGAAGTTAAGCTTTTTTGAGTTGAAAAGTCCATTTTCTCTGAAAAACTAGATTATATCACAATACAGCTGTACTGAACTGCCAACTATTTAAGCCTCAGTGCTTTATAGCTATTCTTAAAATTAGAAAAGGTTATTTTAAAATTTTTGAGAAAATTAAGTTTGAGAATTTTATTGGATTGAAAAAAGGCCTTTTATGGCTCTCCTCAATTATTGGATCAAATATTACTTAAGATAATATAAAATATAAAACATAATTAAAAAATAAAGAGTAAGATCAGATTTGAAAGCTAAACATGGATGACAACAGCAGCAGTTCTCCAATAAGAAGTGTTAATTATCTTTTATCTTTAACTGGACATAATTTAGAGGAAATAAATGGCCATTAAACAAAGAGATCTGAAGAGATTTCCCCCCACATACACACCGTTTTTTGGTACAATGCCTCTGTCAGGATTTTTCATGTAGTCTTCACCAAAAATTATTAAAAGATCATTTGTGAGTTAAAAAAGTAAGCCTTTCTTTTCCTTTTTGAATAAAGAAATATACATTGCAAGTAGCTTCTTTTTAATACTTACTTTTCATTAAAAATCTTTTTAAAGCACAAAACTCTGCTGGTTTTTTTCCCTCCCTAGAAAATACAAAACTTTGTTGGATGAACAAAACAAATCAATGAAACTTACAAAATTCTATTTCAGTTATTAAAGTTTATATCACGGGAATTAAACAAGGATTTGATACCTTCTTAACTTACAGCTTTTTATTAAAGTTGCTATCAGTTTTAGATGCTTTGGAAGTTCTAACTATAGATCTTCATTGCAAGAGGCAATAATCAGAATATTCAAAGATTCATTCATAAGCTAATAAGATTATGCTATGCAACTTCCTCACATTTTCATTCTGGTTTCGCAAACAGCTAGGATCCAGATGCATGGCATAGTTAAATGCCATCATACTGCATTTGACTGTAATGCCATCTGGAAAAATCCCTGTATTTGAAAATAACTTATGCCTGCATTGTGCAAACTTTCTGGGAAACTGGGACCTGAACTCAGATATGCACAGTGCAATGTTCAAGTAGCACATTAAAAACCATAGATGATAAAACTATAGAATTGTATGACAGATGGATTTTCTGCCTCAGTCAATACTGAACATTTACAGATGATGGAAAATAAAATATACAAAGGAGAAGTTAAAATTAATCTCTAATATTTTAGAACATTTGTCACCAATATTTTATGCTGTTGAAGACACAATTACTATGAGCAGTAGGATAGGTCTCTACCCTTGTTACCTTTCATGCATAATAAATAAGCTTTCAATATATAATTAATGTAAATAATGAAACTGAAAATAAGGCACCATCCCACAGCCAAAAGGTTATTACAAAATACTATAATTATATAACATCTTGAATTTTGTATCTGAAGATCATATGACTTTTTAGTTTCCTTTTTTGTAAACACAGCCTTTTCTCAGAAATTTCCATCTACGACTCAGAACATCCTCAGTCTTATTTAGATCATAGCACAACAGTTGTTTATTTGGGGCTTGACTGTCTGCCAGCAGAGCACTAAATATAGATGGGTTTTTGTTGGTTTTTTTATTAACTGATGAGAAAGATTGTTTACTATGTTAATCAGTGGATCCTTACTCCTGCCTTGAAGGCTATTTATACTGAGGCTGACTATTTCAGCTAATTGGAAGAAAAAGTCATTCTGGATCCATAAATCTTGCACATAAGGTTAATTTTACTGTTGTACTTACTCCTGCTGTAGCCATATATCAATGGTTTAACTATCCCTTCTGAATTTGTTTAGTTTTTGCAAAGATTCCTGAGAGGCATTCTGCAATATCTCTTATATGGCACACAAAATATAAGTAGCTGAATAAAAATTGCATGGTAATGTCAATCATTTAATGTCCACTATCCTTTGCCACCCTTGCAGAAGGCAGCCATGGAGTGCAGTACTCAAGCAATGCTGTTTTGAACACTTGCAGCTGGAGAAAACACAGGGAGCCTCAGAACTTTGAATGTAGTAGGAAAATATTATTATTAAAATACTAAAAATTTTCCTAAAAAAAAAATAAAAGGGCTGGTAGTTTCAAGACAGTTGTTTACTTTTTTCATGATCAAACAATTTACTCTAAACACTACTACTGACAGATGCTGATTTCCTATCTCCGATTTTGTTGAGATAGACTAAGAAAATGAGACATCCATAGCCAAAGAAAGCAGTGAAAAAGCTTTCTGGAAACTCTTAAAAAAACCCCCCCAAACATTGGCAACGGTGTGTTTGGAAATGTGGCATTAATGATTCAGCACATGTAGTGAGAGATTAAAAATGAATATTGATTCTGCTAAGCACCCACCCACATGTGCAAGAATAGGCTGACTCGCTTGGAATTCTTTGATGTTATCTTACATCATGTGTTATATTTAGCAAAAAAAAAGGTAATATGAAGAAATCATGTTTTCAAATGTTACAGGTACAGAAATGTGGAAAAAGCACCCTAGCTTATAGGGTCATGTAGGTATTATATGATAGCAAGAACCGAGTAAGAGGTGTAGATAAATATGTGCACAACCTGAAACAATGCAAAACCTGTAAAGGAAAAACATGCAGCCACTTTTTTCTTACTGAACTGTGATACCTGAGCTCAGTAGAGCATGGAGACCAGGCAACTAATTAAAAAATTAAAAATTCTAATTTCTGTTAATATGACAGTTTTTGGAAAGGATAGCTTCAAAATATCTTTGAAAAATGTTTTAGTGAAAATTGTCATGAACTGTCTTAAAAAAGGATCTAAACAAAGGACAAGATTTTTAACAGGAGAAAACTTTTTTATAATTTAAAAAAATGTTAATTTAAAAGGAGATTTTGCTATACCAGAAGAACAAAGATGTAATTCACTAATTTAATCTAGTTTTGAATAGATCCATATTGAGAAATACCCTATGCAAATACAAAAAAAATTATAAACTATATTAAGCCTATAAAATGTCAATCATTGAAATAAAAAACCAACTTTTATACTACAAAATAGATTTTAAAAATTAATTGTGAGGTTGAAGGCCAAAAACCAGCAAACACTGGCAACATTCAGGAAGGTCTAAGAGTTATTACTCAATGATTTTTTTTCCTTACGTCTAGAGAAGTCAGACTGTAGGCAGCCAGCAGTAGAGCAATAATACTGTTCTCAAAGTATACTTTGAATTTGTGTTGATACTGTTCTTCTCCAGGTCTTTCTTTTAATTTCTTTGCTGTGTTTTGGCATAGTACTGAGTCGCAGAATTTGCCTTCTGCTTTTCCTTTCCCTTCTCCAGTTTGTCCTTTGGCTCCCCTGTTGTTCTCTTGGCCATGATTTCAGTCCCCTGGTCTCTCTGATCCACTTTCTGAGCCTCTTCATATCTTTCTACATTGTTGGCTCTCTCTCTTTTTCTTTTTATATTTTTTTAATCTCTCCCATTTATAATATTGCACAGTTCCCACATGGCTTTGATTAATGCACTCTTCCCCTGCTTTTGCATAAGTAGGACTAAGCTGAAGAATTCCATGAACTGTTTTTAGAAGCAGCTTAAAATGTTTCACCTTCTCCAGGACTCTCTCATTTTTGTTGGGTTTGGTTTAAATATGTTGGTTCATAAAAGTGGATGGAAAAATGGAGCAATCCCCCTGAACCCACTGACATGGAGCCTGTGTCATACTTAAATCATCTGAGGGATTTATTACAAGAAAATAGAATACATTATTTCTCTCCTTCTACACAATCTCCTGCTAATGCCATGGATGGAATCTGCTTTAGCCTGTGGTCTAGGCACTAGCAGGCTTCTACGATATGAAGATTGGTATCCTGACCTGAGCAACTTCCCTGCCAGTGCAGGAGATGTGCTTCCCTTCTCATTGTGCTACCTAGTTTTTGGTTGTTACAAACTTACACTACCTCAGCTAAGGAGGAGCATTTGTCTTTAACATGATTTTACATCTATTTCTGCCTCCAGGACTCTTTTTGATTTTTTGACTCAATATGCTAGTGCAGATTAGGTGAAATCAGCATTAACCATCTAGGTCACTTTTTGTATTTCCATGGAGGAAAGAGACAAGACAGCTATAAGGAAGTTGTCTGAGTGTGTGCTCTTCTTTCTGAAAGCAGCAATGTTATGTTACCTACCTGTAGTAAATTTATTTTTCAGGATCACAGTCAATTAGAAAAGAGGGATTAGATCATGGCGTCTCCTCAGGACTGAATTTTCAGGTCTGTTTGAGAAGCACAGAAGAGTCATGTGGGGGAAGAGATCATAGGCAATAACTCAAAAATTCATCCTACCCAATTTGAGGCACCTAACTGAAATACTTGGGAGTGTAGTCAACCTTGTAAAGTCAAAAGTGAGAGCTACTTGAAGGAGCGACCTAGATACTCTCAGAGGAAAGTTCAGACCTTAGACTGAAAAGCCTTCTGGAAGTCTGTATCTCTCCCTTTGATCAAGGAAACTAGAAATGCTACAAATCTACCCTAAGGGTCTTTGTCATTGTAAGGTTAAGTGGAATGAATATGGTTCAAAAAGCATATTCTAAAATAATCTGGGGCATGTGAAGTAGAGAACAGGTGCCTAATAGGAAGCTACAAAACACTAAGTGCTTAACTCCTAACATGAATCCTTCATGGCTGTCAGGGCCCTGAGGGCACCCACAGCCTTGCCTATCCCTGCCTACCCCTCAAGGGCTCCTTCCTTCTGTTCATGGCCCAGGAACTCATTTCACATCCCTGGGCCATCAACCCCTTCCTCAGCAATGCCATTTGACCCATCTCCATCTCCCCACAGCCCTCTCCTGCCTGTCTGTGGGTCGGGCACCAGACCTATGTCTTGGGCCAGCCTCATCTATCGCAACCCCAGAGACGTGCCTTGTACCCAGGGCTGCGGCTGCCCCAGTGCCCCAATGTCCTGCTCCTGGCTGGGATGTTGGGATGTGCCCTGCCTGCTCGACCCCACCCTGATGGACCTGAGGGACCCCTGCCACTCCCCCTGGGGAATTACTGCCCCTGCTGAGTCCTGGCAGTTTTTCTTTTCCACGTCTTTTTTCCACTTCTCTTTGCTCCACTTCCCCTTTAGGCACATCTCTGCTTTCAGAGAATATTTTTGTCTTATATCTCTTAAAGCAGGATCTTTGGGAGCTCTTAGGTGCCCAATGAAGCAGATTTGGACTAATGGTATTTTTCACACTGCCTAGGTACTTCAATTCTATTGAAAACTCAGCACAAGAACATTATTTTCACTTTCATCTGTGTTGTCATTTGTATCCCTATTATCCCAACACTGGGCAGAAGGGTTGGGTTGCAAATTTGAGTCAAGATTCCAGATATCGCTGGGAATCTCAAGAAGAAGATGGGAAACAGACCAGAGCAATGTATAACCAAGTGGAAAGAGAATAACAAATCAAGGTAGTATGTAATGGTCAAATTCCTTGTTCTGCAGAGCTCCCACTACGCAGGGGAGCAGAGCAAGCAGGCGCCGTCACACCTGTGGTGGGTGTGCAATCAATTGGCACACATGCAGTGGATTTGCTTGTTGCACAGTCATGAGCCATTCAGTCAGAAGCGTGATAAATTCCTGTTAAAATAAAAAGGGCAATAGTTCACCATTGAAAGCAATATGCCTACCTCCACAACCACTAAAAGAAGCAGTCTGATTCAGTGTTGGATGAAGAAGGAAAGGAGTGAATGTCTTATACATGAGAAAACGCTTACACATATTGAGAAAGGCACATATGTAAGTGTGGGATGGGGATCTAGGGTTTTTACAACAAGAGAGCATTAGAAATCCTTCAAGGTTTGCCATTTGTTTCTAGTATTGAAAGATAATTCAAAATTCAAGCATGTTGTGGACTAAATCTTCCCAAATCATCTTAAGATGTATGGGACACAATTCAAAAATTTGTCCAAGGTCTTTTGAAACCTGGCTGCTGCCCAGACTTTTGAGGTGTTTTACAGACTGTGATGTATATTGTCAGGCTCTTTATATGGCTGTCTGGAGGTGATTGCTGTGCTGAGAATAGATAAGGTAATTGGCACCATGCTGAGGTAAGATTAGGAAAGGCAGACTTATAATTCCCTGGGTGATGTTCTGAGGGCAATAATTCTGAAAGAATTTTAAAAAAATAAAATTCAATGTCACATAAACACAAGCTCTTTATCATTTAGGGTTGGGAGTTGGGAGGGAAAGTCAAGTGAAAACCTCCAAGGGAGCAAACATATCACAGACACATTGCAAATGTAGTGACAGGTGCTCCACACAGCAAAAATGAAAGGCATCATTTTCTAACCACCAAATGACTGTTTCTTCTGAGAAGACAGTAACACAGCTTCTTTGTAAGCGAGATTTCCTCTGACAATAGTTTTTCCTCGCAAAGCTCTCAGAACAATTTATAATTTCCTCATTTCAGTTTGACAACTGTTCCAAATCGATTTGCGAAATAACCAGGATTAACCAGTATTTTTATCCAGATATGAATATGGACATTCTTTATGAAATGAGAAAGTTTGTGGTTTACTGGGAAGATCAGCCATTCTTACAGCGTCAGTCATCCTACTCTTGACTGGGCTGAGCCCTGAAGCCTGTTTCCTGGAATGAGTTTCTGTACAATCTGCAGACAATGCATGCAGTCAGCTTCCTATTAAGAACCATAGGGGAGGACTGGAGCACTCCAGACTGTGGGACAACTTATATAATGCTACTGCTTGTAAACTAGAGATAGCTCTTGAAAAACAGATTGAGATAGCACTTATATTCATTAATAATGAATGCCTTCCCGGAAAACCTTTATGTATGAAAGCATGTCACTGGCTTAGGCCCAAAATTAGAATCGCTGTGTGCATTTAGGTCTCTGCCTGTACTAAAAAACCTGATAGTCATGAACTTGCTTTGGGAACCCACTTTTGGTATGAAGGTGTTGCTGACATAATTTTCACAGGATTTATAAGGTATACAAGTTATCCATGCACAACAGAAGTCATTGTCTAAAGCTGTCAGGTAAATTGAGTTGAAAGGCAATCAGTTAATTAAAGATGGAATTTAAATCTGTTAAGTAGATAGGAATTATGGTCTTCCTACGGGATAAAATATGTTACAAATACTACCAAAAGATTTTATTTCATTTCTGTATGTTAGTTGCCGGGGAGAGAACAATTCAGATTTTTTCTTCCAGACATTCTAAGTAATATGTATATACTTGAATTTAATGGCAGAATTATACATATGTGATTTTACAATCTCCTCATACATCTGTAGTTTTGCGACTATATTGTCATGGTGAGTGATTCTTAACCTAGGAAGGCCTTTCTTTGTGACACAACATATCCAAGGAAACTGGGGATGGACTAAATAAAAAGAGGTATAGCTGACCAAATATTTGTATGGAGACATTTGCCACCTTGGAACTCTTTTGTCATGTTGGAGTTTTCGGACTGGTTTTAAGAGTGATAAATTTGCGGATGAGAACATTGCCTTTATTTGAAAGCCTTTTGATTTAAGTAGTGTGGCTACTGGTTAGTACTAATCAAAAAATAATCCAGTTTATCCTCATGTTGACTCTTCACTCCATCTGTGGAAAGTAGATAGTCCAGAGCTGGATCCAGTGCTTTAGGTGGGATCTCAGAATAACAGAGTAGAGGGGAAGGATCACCTCCCTCAACATGGTGATCACATCTTAGAGGTGATTTAGAAAGTTATAGATCATTACCAAAATTTGCTTGACAAGATATAGTGCACAAAGGGATGAGGCAGGCCACATGTCCCTCTTCAGAGCAAGATTCAGTCTATAAATTAGATGTCTAATCTCTTGGGATTTGGAACTTGAATTATTTTAGTAGAATCACAAGAAATTTGGACTCATTCTTCGTAAACCGAAGATATTTAATTATTCTTAAACTGAGGCTTGTCCTGCTGATGACCAAAAGGGGTTATAAAAAAGATTTTTTTTTTTTTATCAACACTGCATTTTGTGAGACTGATCCTATAGGTATAATAGTTTACTAAGTAAAGACCATAATGAGATTTAAAAAAGAAAATGCCTTTCCTCTCTTGGGGTTAGAAATTACCAAACAGTTTAATTCTATCAAAAGAGAAGAACTTTGTACTCAAACTTGGGGAGATTTCTGGGAAAAAAAAAGATAAAAGCCCTTAAGAGATAAGTTGTGTTAAGTTTTAGAAATTAGCTGAATAGGAATTTTCAGGATCACAGCTTTGGATCTGAGCTCCTAAATTAAATTGAAACCTCACATTAGATGGTTAAATACTTTATTTCTTCTCTTCCCTTCAACCCAAAACTCAGTGATTAGCAATGAGAAAGTAAGTTCTTCTGTCTAAAAATGCCATAAATATTAAAGCTTTAGTAATCACTGAAAAATAAAGTTCTTACAGGACAGGAAATAATGAACATATGCTAAATCTAGCAGCTAACAAAGGTATGTTTAAACAGGAATTTATTCTCTTTGATACAAACATGGCTATCTAAGACTTATCCTAACAGAAAGGGGTTCAATGTCTTTTTGCTTTTTAATAACTGAAAGGTCTGAGCTGTTAATATGAAGAGATTCCAGAAAATGCCTCTTTAATTAAAATAGAATGATGGAATTAGATGGCTGTTTAATTCCATTGTCTTACAAATCATAAAACCAAAGACATCTCTAAAATGTGAATCAACTATACCTTCGGCAACAAGAAATGGAAAAAAAAGGGTAGCAGTTTCTTAACATGTTTTCCTCTGAAAGACAAGGATAGAATTATTTGATGTGGATAATTAAAACAAATGATGTTCACATCCCAATGTTTACTGTACTTGTGCTTGATATTACAAACCTTGCAGGCAGCCTAAAGCAGTAACTTAAATTAACGAAGGAAACTGAGATGAAAGACTACACATAATGTTGAAGGTTGAAGAAATTGTTAGAAATAGTATCACTGTAGGAATTTTTTACCTTAAAAGGATAACATCATCAGAGGGACTTAAAACCATTATACTTCTGAAACAAAAGGAGTCCTTAAATTGTTTTTGTGCATCAGCCGAGATTGTGGAAGAAAAGATCAATAAGGAGCAAAACACAAAGAAAGGATCCAACTGGGCCATAAAGCAACAACTTAAGAAAACTGTGTATAGATCATGTTGATGTATCTGAAAAACAAAATTTTCATCAAAATCTATGTGTGGGTTTTTGGTTTATAAGTTTTTCCTTAAAACTGTGTATTTTTTCATAAAAGGAAAACCCCTACCTTTTCAAACTCAGTAATAGTGGTAAGTAACATTCAATTGCAGAGAATAATATTTGTCAGGGTGTTAATCAATAATATAACTCCAAACTCCCTAGCTTGATAAAAGACTAAAAGATGGAAAATAATTTCTTAGTCACATCAATTATTAGTCTTTGCATTTCATAATACTAATCCCAAATATTTCAAAATTTTATAATATTTTTTAAATTATTTTCTAAAACATAGGAAATTGAAACTTTTAAAAAAAGAGAAATGAACACTAAGTAAAAAATGGGGAAACTAGGCCATGTGACAGTGTTGCTTAAGGCAGACAGGAAATTTTTATTAAAGAAATGGATAAAGTCCATTTTCCTCATTCTAAGATACTATTTTTAAAACTTTAAAAATTAAACACATGCTTTAGGTAAAAATTACCAGCAGCTGAAGACAAGAAGAATCTTTAACAAAAAAGAATTTTTAGAAGATAAATTATCAGAATTTAAACCCCACAAACATTAAAAATGTTAATAAAGTAGTAAGTGGCTAAAATGGTAATAAATAAACACTAGCTCTGAGGAAAATTTTTAAAATATAGGCCACATCTATGTGTTAGAAGATTTCAGAATTTAGTCAACATTTCAATAAATAAAGAAGTTGTCATTACAAGGCTAGGTCTTCTGACAGATTTTGTTGCCTAATTGCAATCTTTTAAATTGAAATTTACAACTTCACAGTTTTTTCAGTGAGCTGGCACCCAAAACACCTGGATGTGGTTCCTGCTACCAACATCTCTACTGCTCTTCATGAATGTCAGGTGCTTAACTGCTGGGCGCATTCACACCTTTAAGCCCTTTCCTATTTATGATGATAGTAGAGTAAGAATAGTGGTAAAAAATGTAACCACTCCCCCATCTCCTAAGTATTAGCTGAAAACCAGAAGGAAAAGATAGAATAACATGTTTTTAGGCACACTCATCAAACTTGTCCTTATGTAGAACCCCTCAACAATAACATAATGCTTACAGAATCATTGGGATACTGAAAATTTGGGAGTGGGAAATTGGAATTTACAGGAGTGGCTGACTCAAATTCTTCTTCTGACTGCTCTTTGGCATTGTGAAAACTCTTTAAATAGCAGTGGCAAAAATTTTGATTAAATGTGTGACTAAGGCTGTGCCATCAAGGTTATTTATATAGACACAGAGAGACCAGCCCTTTTATAAATATAAAACAGGGTATTCTTTTTGTGGAACAGGTTAAGATACACAATTTTGAGCATATCTTAAAACCCATGCCTGTAAGATAGTGAGCAATATAAGTAAAACTCCTAAAGTCAAACCAGAAACAGGAATACTTGAATTTCTGCCTCTAGGATTTCATCTGACTACATTTATTACTAGACTATTAAGTGTGTGATCAAAAATAAGAAGAACTGGCATATTTTCTCCAACACTGTATTCATAGCAGTGAGATTATAGCAGAAAGAACAGTTCTAGCCTCAAGGTGGATGCTTACTTCATTGACAGAGGTAAGCAGGGTTCCATTTCCCATCTAAATTTTCTGTGGACTAAAGGTCTCCACACTCTGCATGCTGTACTTTGTAAATCTTTCTAAAGGATTATAAATTTTCCTCAGTATTGTTCTGCCTGTGTCCATCAATTAGAAGTGCAGATTCCACAGAGTAGCAGAATACACTGATGACTTTTCCTGATCTTGAAATCAAGAATCAAACACGGTTAGAAGGGAAAAAGGAGTTTTACCTCTGTATTTATTTTAAGGATCCTTAGGGTGCCCCACGTCCAGGTGGAATGAGCCACAATGCCCACTGCAAGGCACACCCACAATCGATTGGGTATAATATTATAGGTCTTACTAATTAGCATATCTATCAGAAATTCCCCAATGAGAGGCTCAAGTGAGCCCCCCTCCCCAAGGAGCCTTCCCCTGGATGGTTCTATCTTAGTTTAAAAAATGTGTTCTGGAGAGGACCTTGGTGTCTGGGGCTTCTAAGATGTTTAGTCTCCTAATTTAACAAAATAAGTCTAGGAATGTAGGCTAAAAAACACTAAGAATACAAAAAGCTATAAAAGGTATATGAAAGGGATATAAAAGAAAAGGCAAAAAAGCATAATGGCATCAGCATAATAAAAGGATCTTGTCACTGAGTCTCAGACACCATTGTGTTTTTAGCTTTTAAATCTTTAGAATTGTTATATCATGGTTCAAGGAAACGTAGCGAGCATGACTCATACCTAAGTGAATATAGTTGTGGGGTGCAGGTGCTGACTTTCTTCTTGGGGATGTAATCTACATTAACTGCATCTACAGTAAGAAAAATAAAGAAATAATTGATGGCCATAAACCACTCAGGGTAGTAGTATACAAAAACATGAAAAATGAAAAAAATAAAGAAATATTACAATTAATAAGGTGACTACTCTAAATACAGTTATTCTAGAGTTGCTTAACAAACAGGTCAAAATATGGAATTAAGTAACAACAAATACAGTTATTCTAGAGTTGCTTAACAAACAAACAGGTCAAAATATGGAATTAAGTAACAAAAGGAACAATATGGAAAGAACTAGAAATCAGTCTTGAGATAAAAAAAGAGGAAGGGTTACGAATGAACTTTCAGAGAAGGATAAAATGCAATATTGCATAGATTAATGGGATCAAAATGACAAGATAAAACTTTGTATATGTTTGCTTGAGGTAATTATAAACTGTTCTCTACAATAATTTAGTTTTCCTCTGGTCATTAAGCATTTTAATGTGTTTGTGTGTCATACTGGTATTTGAGCTTCACAAAGATTGAAGATTTCAGCCCTTTATTTCTATAGATAATAAAAAACCAATATACCTTACTGAAACCTGACCTAGCGACTTTTCCAACGAAGTTACGCAGAGTATCTGGTCTGGTCATATCAAAAAGGAATCACAGAGCACGTAGGGAAACTTTTTGAAAGGGTTTATGTTGGGTTTTTGCTTGGTTGGTTGGTTGGTTGGTGACTTGGTTTTGGTTTGTATTTTGGTTCGTTTTTTTTTTTTAAAGAAATTATAAAGAAAATGCAGGCTTCTTGAATTCACTATCACCTTAAAAATCTCACCTTAAAAATCTAACCAGTCCCCCATCTTCTAAATATTAGCTGTGAACTAGAAGAAGCAGATAGAATAACAACATTAATCTAACTCTAGTAAATAATCTCTGCAATTCAGGAAAGAGAGGAAATTCCAATGTGCATATTCACCGAGTACACTCTCCTTTGCTTTATGCCAATCAGGTTATAGTTTTTTCCCTTGGGAAAATTATTTTGAATCAACTTTGTTATTGACCATTACTGATGTTTGGAAAGCCACCTGCTCCTTTTGCTTCACATCTCTAGAGAATTCCTCTTCTTTATGGTACCCCTGGTCTTCCTAGAGTGAAATGGAGATATTAGCCTGTAATTCTCAGGACTGAATCTCTGTTAAGTTTATTGCAGTGATTTTCTATTTGGAAATTGATGACAGGATCTTTCTTCCATAGAATTAATGTCTATTTCTTAAAAGTCAAAAAGCACTAAGAAAGGTGAAAACATAAGGATATTATACATATATGTTCAATGATTTTATATTTTTCTAAGGTAAACAGAACCCAATTCCAGTGATAATAAATGATAAAGAAATTTTAACATTCTGTCGTCAGTAACTCTCTTGCTTACCTTCCACGCATTTGTTACGTGTCACTTGCCTAGGTGAAAGTCTATACACTGTATTTGCACCCTCACTGACCTGCTGGCAATTCTCTTCCTAACACAGCCCAGGATGTTGTTTCATATGAGGGCACACTGGGGAAGCATGGTCAGTTTGGCCACCAAGACATCCAGGTCCTGTTCTGCCAAGCTGTTTTCCAGGCAGAGACCCTGTGCAGGACTTTGCTTTTCTTTTTGCTGAACTTTGCAAGAATCCAGTTGCCTTATTTCTCCAGCCTGTACCGGTCCTTTTGAATGAAGCACAACCCTCTGGTGTGTTGGCATCTGCTCCTAATTTGGTATCATCTGAAAACTTCCAGAGGTTGCACACTGAGCACATAAACTTGCACATTCAGCTTGCTAGCCCAATCTACCACCTTCCTACTTGATTACTATTCATTATCTCTCTCCCTGGTCGTTCCTACTTTAAAGTTCTCTCCAACTCGTTGGTCACCCTGTTGCTAAATACTGTTGCCTTTGATTTGGCCTGTAAGCAATGGCTATTGTCAGTTATTTTTATCTAAAACATTATCTAAATCTCTACATGGTATGTTAGATAGTACAGAGACAACCTTTCTCTAGAGTTCCTTTTTTCTTAGTAGCCCCACACCTTTAGCTTCCCAGAGCTATCTTATTGTTTCAAAGAAACACCCCACCTGATTAAGCCGTGGATCACTTTCCCTTCTCCCATATCATACTTACTCTCCTACTTCCTGTGGTAATTCTTCCTCCTTAAACAAGTTCCTTCCTGACATTACAACACAAATCTATCTTTTTTTCACTGAACAGGAAAAAGTAATCACTTGCAATTGTTGCAATTGTTGATTGTATGCATAGATAGATCAATAGACACACAAATATATAGCCAACTTACTCTTGGAAAGTCAGATCACTAAATTATTTCTAAATTTAGCTCTGAATATTTTTTGATTCAGTAGTTACAATTCTTTACTGTTATTGTTACTGAGTCTGAATCCTGTTAATGAGAATTTTTTTTAATTCCTTGCTGATGGTTTTTTTTAAAAATGTATTTATTTATCTTTACATAATTCAGCTGTTTTTTCTTCACATTTCTTCTCAAGTATCCAGTGTCAATCCCATTGAAAAAATATTCTTTATATTCAGTGGTAAGTTGGAATAGAGACAAAAACATGCAGGAGATTGTTCAGTTATCTGTGCCTTTAAGTTTATCTGCTGAATCTTACACTAACACAGCTTTTTCAGGCTGCCTTTTTATCTTCAGCCTGGAGGTCATAAGAGTGAGACATTACATTGATGTGCAAGATCTATCCTTCATAAAATTAAGTATCACTCTGCTAGTCACAGAGAGAGGTAGATTTTTCCCACAGTGCAACTTGCCACTGGTGACACTGGAGCCAAGGCTAATGATATATTCTATAATCACTTGTTAAGGATTTCCTCATAAATGGAAATTATGAAAGACATATTTTTCAGAGATTTTCTTATGTTTTCCAGCAAACCTCTAGCCTTGCCTGTGTTTGACTTACTCCACATGAAAATATCAAAACCTATAAATAGACTAGCTCTGCCTTATTCATTCTTTGCAAGAGAGACATAAAGACAGTCTCTTTAACATCAAAGTCATGGTGGGACATCTTGGCCTGCTCCAAGTTTAGAGTTGGACCAGCTGTCAAACATGCAAACTGCAACATAAAGTGATTTTACATCCCCATTTTAAATATAACTTAGTTTCACCATCATCAACATCCTGAATGCAATTTCTCCTGTCTCTTGTATACAGGTGTTTTTGCAAATGTTCATTCACT
The DNA here is from genome assembly GCF_000691975.1 of Corvus brachyrhynchos. NCBI lineage: Eukaryota > Metazoa > Chordata > Aves > Passeriformes > Corvidae > Corvus > Corvus brachyrhynchos. The sequence continues at coordinate 6,521,681 of NW_008239767.1, forward strand.
GTGCAAGGTTAATTAGGGAATAAGTGTCTAATTCTGAATAAACAGTTCTTGTAGTTCCTGTATAAGAAACTACTACATGTGGAAGTATGAAGGTACTGAGGTATCTCCATAAAAGCAACCATATGTGGGACTTAACTTCATAAGTAAAAAAGAAGACATCATATGGTAATAGTGCATGACAGCCTTTGAAAAGGAAAACAATTCGTTTAAGACAACATAAAAATCAGTTACATCACTTGTAATGAGCAAAAAGCTTGAGAAGTTTGGGTTAAGGAATGATGATAAACTGAACAGCCAGAGACTAGTCAGTCAATAGTCTGACAACATATCATGGATCTAAGGAAGGATTTCTTAACAGAAACCTTTAAAATACAATAAAATAATAATAATAATAATAATAATCATCATCATCATCTTCATCATCCTTTAAACTTAATAGTTATGTTGACATATATTGGAATACATCAGACTAATTTTTTTAAGGAATAATTATATAGATAACTAATTTTAAAGAAGTTATCATTATTTGGTAGGGGATGTGTAAATATTGCTCAGCAAGTAAAAAGATGTGTGTTATTGACACTGTTTTAGTGATGGATCCAAAACATAGCAACACACCAACTACTATGGATAAAATTAAATCTACCCCAAAAAGTTAGTATTAATAAATATTGGTATGAGGGATGCTACACATCCCTTCCTAGTTCAAATGTACATGTGTTTGTTTGCAAATCTGACTGCAACATAGTCCATACCAAATTTTAGGAAAACAAAAATTTATTTTGCATCAAAGCTTATCTTAAAAATACTTAGTCACTCTGAGATATAAGTTTTGCAGTCATCTCTAGTTTCTATATTTGACCATACTTTTTTATACACAGTCATTATTTTGTCATATTAGAAGTGTGACAACCATGGTCTGTAATGTACAGTTTATACATATAAATAAAGTTCTTCTATTTCTACTTTCTAATGCTAAAACCAGCGATAGTTGTAATCAAATGAATATTAAGCATTATTTGCACAATGGAAATATTAGGTACTAACTAGACATATACTGAATAATGTAAAAACTATATTTTAGTTTTCTATAGAAGCAGCAACTATACTGAATCAAAAGCAGAGAGCAGTATTTAATGGAAAACAATGAAGACTGACTAAACCTGTTTCTATATTGAAGTCAACATTTTCGGTTTGCTACTCTGAAAGTTGAGAGTTATAACTATAGTTTCCAAGCCTGGCATATGATGAATGAGTTCTATCCTCTGCTGTATTAAAGAACGGAATGAAAACTTAATGGCCAAAGAGTGCATATATATCTTCAAAAATAACAAACAAACAAAGAGATAAAATATGTCTAAGTTGTTCACAATTCCCTTGATGCTGATATTTTTAGAAGCACAGGCACACACACACAATCAATAGTACATCCTGTGAGACATTCAACCACTTCTCACTCCTAATGGCTCACATACTTGAGTAAAATTTGGAATACACCGAATCCTTGTATCACTAAGTTAAAATAATTTAGTAAACTAAGGAGAAATGATCTGAAATCCCAAAGAGGACAGTGAAAATAAGAAGTGAAATGAGAATTTTCTCAGAATGGCTCTGTTAGAAGAGTAATAGAAAAATCATGTTGCTTACTTGAGATATTTATCTTAGAGATAAGCTCTTCACAGTCCTTTGTTGTAACTGAGCATTTATATATATGCCTATGTGTATGTATGTGTGTATATATTTATATCTATATATCTGTATCTAAATATGTGAATTAGGCAATTGCAGATTGCTTTTGTGGGAATGACTGATGACACAAGCAAGGGTACTAACTTGGGGATAAAGATTTCATTAAACCTATTAATTAACATCATGAATCATGTTAATGATAAACTCTTACTATTAGAAAACACCTAGTCTTTATGTCCTACGTTAGTTGTGGGTATGCAGTACCACCAGAATGATTTTATGTAGTTGATACAGATGGGAAGTGCCCTTGATAATCTTTAATTGCTGAGGTTGAGGCTCTTCTGTCAGAACTGTAGTGGGCTGTCATCTCTTTTATTTTTCTTGGTTATACTCATTACTATTATGTTATTGCCTCCCTCCCAAAAGGGTAGGTCTCATTTGATCTTGTTCTGGTTTTTTTCTTTTGCCTGTCTCCTGTGAATTTGGCAAGAGGTCCTGTCTGTTTTCACTCTTTTACTCATATCTTTTTCTTTGCCAGCTTGTGTATCTCCTAGGTTGAGCTACATCTGTTCAACTTTACCCCTTTAGTGGTCACATATGCTTACAAAAATACTTACAGCTTGTTGTGTTGAGCTGTTTCATCTCAGATTTGCAAAATGTTTAACTACTGCTTTTAGTTGCATATTTTAATATGCAAGATACATTCTAAGCAAAAATATTGTTGATAAAATGATCAATACAAAGTTATACTATTTATATTGTGATTGATACACACAATTTCATGGTGTACAGGTACCTGCTTTGGCTACATCTTTTACAGAGTCTGAGAGAGCTGCCTCTGGGCTCTCATCCAACAGCCAATGGACAAGATCAACACCTGTTAGAATGGGATAGACCCATTGCTTCCACTGAGCTGAGTCTGAGTGACTCATTATCTCATAGCGAATTGAGATGATTAAAGTGATAGAAAAATAATCCAGCAAGAATTGGTTTATTAAACTGGTTTCTTTTGTGACCCTTTGAAAGCTGGAGGCCTCATGCTAGAGGCATCATGCTGGGGGAAAGTGTCATTTAAATGGATTTGTGGCAGGAAAGGGAAGAATTTCAGGAAGGAGAGAAAATATAGGAAATCTACATCAAGGGAAGTACATTTCAAAAGAGAAGTTTCCTTCATTCTGCAAAGGTGAATCATTCACCTTCCTCAGTTATACTGTGTTTTCAGCCCACTCAGTAAGGCTTCTGTTCTGAAGCAGCATCTTCTACTACCTTCCTATGGTCCTTTCTCAGCTGCTGTCAAATACGACTAAAAAGCACCTCATGTAGAATTCTGATTTTGAATTTGTTAGTAGGTAACTAAAAAAAATAAAGCATACTATCTAACACAGTAAAACCTACTGGAAAGTTGCTTTCTTTCTCTCTCTCTCTCTCTCTCTCTTTTTCTCTCTCCCCTCCCTCCCCATTCCTTTGTTTCCCTTGGCCCACAAAATCTTTCTGTTTCGTGTCTAGGCAGGGCTCCAGCTTGATACAAGCCTAGAAAACCATGGATCAAACTTTTATAGATGCTGTATATTCAAAGAGAAAAACATATCTTTTCTTGGGTGAATGACAGTCATTTATGATATTTATGACCCATTACAAATAGCAATAATCTTGAATGCTGAGTGAAATACGGTGCAGTGTTTGAAGTAAAAGGAAAGGAAGGAAAGGGACTTAACACCAGCCAGGAAGAAGTAAAACTATGAATGGAGTAGACAAGGAGATTCTTCACATTACTCTCCTGGGTTGGCTGGGATTTTTGTCTGTTTCTTTTTTCACTTTTGCTCTTTGTTTAGACCTTTGCTCAGTGACACAGATTGGTTGCCATGGGTCATGATGCCAAGGATGGAAAAAGAGCTCAGGCAACCCAGAGTCCTCATGGTAATCTTCACAGTCTTTCTGGAACTACAGCCTAAAGGTAGAAGTCTTATGATTGTCTTTCACTCTTGACACTGTACCGTGCCGTAAATCAAGTCACTCCTGATGGGAGAGAATTTGCTGAAAGTCCTTGCAAGGAGTTTCAAAGATAAACCGAGACTTCCTTGAGTTTCAATGCTTCCAGATAGTTGTTTATTAAGTCTTATCAGAGGAACAGAGCCACTAGCGTGACCCAGGTACAGCACAGAAGACAGAAAAGCAGGAGTGAGCACTAATTATCAAGATTTACACAGCCTTTTAAAGATATTTTAACCAATATTTACTAAAAACGTACATTATTTTCACTTTCCTGCCAATTATTCAGTAACACGACTAGGAACTGCGGAATTTTCTATCCAATCATTCCAAACTACTTTTACTGCAGAATATGGAGTAGTAGAAGGAGAAGAAGGTTTAGAAAACAACAACAATCCTCCATTTTGATATTTTTTACTCTTATCTATGTACTACAAAGAGAAGCCCAAAACCTCTAAATTTTTCACCCTGTGACAATCTTACATAGTAGTCTATCACCTAATTCACACCACTGTATTTTCTAGTTCTTGTCTGACTGTTGGTAATTTTTTCCAAGGTTTGAAGCTAAAACAGTGTTGTTCAGGGGGGTAAGAACCCTTAAAAACAGGCAGAGAAATATTCTCGGCACTCTGGGTTCCTACATCTCTCATCCATTTTTTGTGAAAATTTACCATATAAATAATAATATGAATAAATTAGAATTTCATGTTGTATGATTGCAATAATAAACAAAGTTTTGAGCTGGTTCGTTGTTATAAACCAAATCAAATTGTTTGTAAAGCTCCAAAAAAGATTATAAACAATTTTCAGAGGAAGAAATACAAGTACACAGAGATTTACTAAGTAGCCTAAAGTCACTTACAGAGCTGGAATTTGAAATAAGATCTCATTGACACAGGTCAGTGAGCAATAGCGGTGGAACCTGCCTCTACTTTATTGTGGTAATCAAGATGGTATGATTCTCTTAAGAGTTCTGTTTTAATTTGTCCTGCATGGATAAAAAGCAATTTAAATTGAGAAATAACAAATGTCTTATTCTATATAAATAAAAAATGAAATAGAAAAAAAAGGTCAGAGGAATTACTCAAGCAAAGAAATAAAATTTTCACTAAAGCAGAACTGAGTTTTTAATCCAGAAAATTTTGCTATTCTCATATTGATTCCACAGGAAAAAAAACCATGCACGAATTCTGAAAGGTGAAAGCCACCACTTTAAGTTTCCAAAGAAGTTAAAAAAAAAAATAGTTAATCCTCTGGTCTTAAAATAAACGCATAATTTAATAAGCAGTTATCTTGTCACTTAAATAGCAATCTCCTCAGCATATTTTAGCTACAAAGTGCTCTCCTAAAGTATGCCAAACACTAACCTTCATTTTATATGTTCCAAAGAACAATAAGGTGAGCTAAAATTGTACTTATATGAAGTGTATATAGAGTTCCTATCTATGGCTTTACACCTAAAAAGAACCCCACCAAAACCATCCATAGGAGAAAAAAAATGTAAAAGGCCGAACAAGAGGGAATAAATATTCAACCTTGGACTTGCCATTAGGATTAATGGAGAGGACAGACCACAGATAGTAGGGAATGGGATGGTTAGAAGAAAACAAAAGTAGAGAATATTGAGGTGGGAAGGGGAGGTTTACAGGATGCACTAGAATAAGTTTTTAGTCTTTCACCAAAATTCACAAAAAGATATGCTTTCCAAGGTAACACAGGTGTGTAAAGAACCTAAGGGTTCTCAGAAATAGACACTAGGAAACTAAAATAAGTCAAAAGAGATCATTATTTTATCATGTTTTTTCTCTATAATAAACATCCAAATAGAAAAAATTAAAGTGTCTCAGAATCTACTCCAGATGTCATAAAGGAAACAGAATTGTTGTTTTGATTGAAATTATAAAAAATCCAACAAAGCATACACAGCAAATAAACATCAAAACAACAGGTATCTTCTTGTTTTGCTTCTGCTTTGTTATCACATTTGTGCCAGATAATTTAATGAGAGAAATTAATGAGATTTATCATTCCCTAATAGGTACCCATCAGCCAGTGAATACTGGAGGTTTCTCTTTGTCATGATGTTTCACAGGACAGAAAGTACAAACTGAATTATTCATACTGAATACCTGGGAGCTGCACGTATTCAGCAATTTTGGAGATCAAAATGTCTAACTATAGAATGTGGTGTTTATTTTTGGTCACAAAAACTAAGTATTTGGTCAAGGTTGTATAATTTAAGAAATATTTTTTTAAAAGTTAATCATAAATCAAGAAAGAAAGTAAGAAAGTGAGCAAAAAAACCAGCAAGCTGTCTATTAGGATCTGGTTTGTTCTTGATAAACACATATTAAGACTGAATTTTAAGAATAAATTTTGTTTATGAACAGGAATAAAAAAAAATATAGGCAGTGCTAAAGTTACTTAAATACTGTAAACTCAGTATTTAACATGGCTTGTTATATAATATATAAAATCTTACTCAGTCTTTAACCTGGTACAATCCTTTTTGCCTATGAGGATCAGGCTACTTTAAGTATTCCAGGGATTTTAGTGCACTTTTTATTTCACAGAATCAGGAAGAGGACATGAGGGGACAGGGAAGAAATTTTTTTTTTTTTTTTATGACAGACTCAGATTCTGTAAATTTGGCTTTTTTGGATAACCATATTTAACTTGAAGGGGAGAAATTCTTTTCCTTTTAAGTTAACACTTATCATGAGCTCTAGCACTAATGTATTTGTTATGGTAGCAGCATATTAAGGTGGCTTATGCTGTGTTTATTTTACTGCATTAAATTGACATCTATATTTGTTTAACTGGAAAATTAAGTGTACTGATGTCCTGAAGGAAGAGATAAGGTGTCATTTTTTATTCTGCTATGCATAGTGAAGGTATAAAATAGTTTATGTGAGGCTCTTCTCAGATGCCTTGATCTTTGCTGGAATGAACAGAACATGTTTGAAACCTTCCTATGACCTCTCATCTTTCAGGGAGATAAATCAGTTTCTCCAGGTTTCTGAGGTACTCCAAGATAATCTTTAGATTTACCTCTGTGCAGGGCCAAAGGGTTTGCAGAAAAATTAGCTAATACCTTTCTCATCTGTTTTGTCACACATAGTCATATCAATCCAGCACTGGATGACATGTGGCAAGAAAAAATCAATGAAAATTTTACAATAATGAAGTTGAAAGAAAAAACACTTTCTGTGATTAATTGTTCATGCTTTTTAGTATCATTCAAATGATTCAGTTTTTTAAAAATTTCCCTCTAGCAGAGAAAATCACTGAGATAAATGCTGATTGAGTCATTCAAGCCACTTAGAAAGATAGAATCATACATTCTATCTCTTATATCCAGTTTAATGTGTATTATACTATGGCAATCTATAGAAGTTATAAAACTCACCAGAAGCAAAAACAATCCAATACATATAAGATATTAAATAAAAGGCACTTAATTTAACTAATGTTCAGTGTAACAGGAGTCACATACATGGCCAAGTAAAAAAGCAGTACTGTTATTGAAATAGATCCTGTTGCAAGAGCTATAAAGTGAGAGATAGTATGAAAATCTCATGGAGGACTTATTTAGATGGATAATGTCTGTGAGCTTCACTTGCACTTAAGCAAATGAAGAACAATCTAACCAATAAATACAGCCTTTTAATCATGACCAGTAATACTTTTCAGAAATTATGGATTTGGAATATTGTTTATTGGAATTTTTCCATCTCTTGCTTTGTCATCACATTTCCTTTCCACATGTACACTTCACAACCTTCTGTATTCACTATCTTTTCACTAATTATTAATTGATTTTAGAAACAACTAGACTGTCAGATAACTACCAACATCCTACACATATATATATCCAACACAATGGCCCACTTCAATCTGCTCTTCATCCCACATATACATTGAAATGAAAGCAAGAACTTTTCTTTGAACTGCTTCACAAGGAAAATTTTCATCTTCTAAATGGCCTGAGGAAACCAAAAAGATTAGTATATTTAGTGAAATGTAACCCTTCAAATTAGAAATCAGTGGTCTTAGCCCAGCTAAACAACTCCTGAAGACAAGAAAAGCAGAGCAAAATAAGGATAGATGAAATTATTACCTTACATCACTGTACTGCCAGGCCTCCCTTTCTGTCAGTGTTGATGAGTCTTTCTCCATTTTCTCAGTATTAATTCATGTTAATGTTTAATGGCAAGATATCACTCTAAAGTCTTTAAAAGCCCTTGAAGCATACTAAATTCTGCTAACTTCCTAAGGCTGAAATACAGGAATATGCATATATGTGTGTCTCTGTTTTTATATGTACATATGTATGTAAACCCAGTAAATCTGTATGTTACTGATAGATAAACATATGACTCTGAGTTCCACAGCCATGCTTCTTCTGCCTAATGAAGTTAGGAACATTCAAAGGGGACAAGGCATTACAACTGCATATCGTCTTCCCAGCTGGGAAGAAAGAAGACTGAGTACAATAGCAAAATAATTCTTCAACTACTTCTTTGATATTCTTTGTTTTGTAAGTCATCCCCATGTCACTGTGAGTCTCTTTTATGTTTCTTAAATATTCATACAGACTAAACATTAGATGGCAACATATTGTGCTAAATTAAATTAGTATCAAACACTGTACTTGTGTGAGGAAATGAGCTGTAGAAAAAGGTGAAGAATGCACAACTTCAAAGAAGTCTGTGATTCCTGCTTTTCAAATAATGAGGGCAGGCTGCATGGACAATATTATCTTGTACCAAACAATGTAGAAAGAAAATTCAGCAGCTATGATTTATTACCAAAAACCATGAGGAGAAAAGGGAATATGTCATTAAAATTTAGTCACCAAAACATCTGCAGCAGAATCCAAATAGAGAACCATCTCTTTCTACTACAGAATAATGCTGAAACTTGAGGATGTCCTTGAAACTGAGAAAGGTGAATTTTACTGGGCTGTATGAAATGTTTTTCACCTTTGCAATACAGACTGGAATATGTCCTGTAGTCAAGGAAAAAACATTACTGAAAATGTTTCAATATGTATCCCAAATGTAGTCTAAAATGTAACCCTCAGAGAACAAATATCGTAAAGCACACTGAATTATTTCTGAATATTCTATGTTTTTAAATGATTGCTGCCAAATCTACTGTATTATTTATTAATTTAATAATATATTCAGCATATTCTATATTTATTTAATATGTTAACATATGGTATATAAAATCAAAGATAAAATATAGATACATTTTCAATTTTGCGCCAGCGCATTCCTTAAATGAAAGTTGTTACTTCCTTTTTGGAACTAGGTCAGTACTCCTATCTTAGGACAAAATCTGATATCACCCAGTCTTTATTATGTGCTTTTTGGTTATGTTTTCAGTGGAACAGACAGAGAAAATCTGTGGCATATGGACACCCCAGGGTCCATGTTTTTCTGTTGCAAAGAACTCAGACAAGGCTGCATTCCCCCTACCTTCCCACCCCAACATACATCCATTATATGACAGATGACATTAGGTAAGCATCCTGGAGATGGAGACAAGAACACACCCAGCTGGCTTCATATCCCCTCAAATCATGAGCTAGACAGCTCTGCACTGGAACTGAATGTAATGGCCTAGTTTGAAATTCTTCAGATAATACATAGATTCACAAGGAGAAAACACTTAACAAGTTTCTGTATAAGCACATTTTCTCCTTTTGTGTTCAGAATATTGTTCAGAATATGTGTGTGTATGTTTTAGGTGGAGGAAGGCACTGTCACCTATCTGTAAAAAATTGGTGCAATGACATAAACTTAGCACTAGAATTGTGCAGTTGACAGCATCTATCTAAAAACTATGCAACTGAAGGGAATGTGTTTATCCTGACCATTCCTGAAAGTTCTGATAGTCTTTTTAAGTACTTGCATTAAATTCTACCTGTGCTTTCACCAAATGTTTGTGTAGAATTTTACTCAGTCCAGGAGGAGAAGGACACAGGGAACACATCCTGGGGCAGAAGGTAGAGATTGAAACAGTCAATACAAATTCAATTAAATTTACTCATTATTACTCAAAATGGGCTTTTTCCATTACTTTCTAGTTATTTTCCAAAAACTTGGGTATACAAAGAAACTGTATAACTCTCTAAACTATAGGATACTACATTTATTTCACTAGAAATCTTCAAAAGGAAAAAAATTAGAAATAAAATTACAGATTAAACTTGGTGTAGATAAATGTGAATTGATTAATGCACCTTCATATCTATGCGCACAGAAACACAGCACACAAATATGTAGAAGAGAAATCAAAATTTAAGAAAATTGCCTCTGGATTGAACTATTCTTTATCAGAAACAGGATGTTGGGTTGTGAAAGTTCGGTAAAGCTCAAAGTTCAGCACCAAGCAGAGAAGCTAACCAGATGTTGTGATTACACACAGAAATCATTCTTTCTCTCAATAAATGTATGATTCAGCCACATCTTGAATAATGTCTTTAGTTTGGGGTCTGTTGTCTCAAAAGTATTGCACAGAGTTATAAAAACTCAGCAACAAAGAAGTTTGAGAGTATGGAGTCACACCCATATGAAGAATACAAATAGTCCAGAGCTTTTGAATGTGGAAAAGTGGTAACTGAAGAAAGATATAATAGAGTCCTGCAAATTTATGAATGGTGTCAACATTACACAGGTATTAACTGTTGACTGCAGCTAATGCCACAAGTACGAGGAAGCTCAGAGTACCAAGCCAGTCAGATACAATTTCAAAACAAGAAGAAGCAGGCAGGTATTTAGAAGCTGGAGCAGACAAGTGCTATTCCTTTACCTGAATGGGGAAATTTACACAGTCAGCAGTAGAAAGGAAGATGAGTTCATGTAAAAGAAATACAGAGTCAGGTTTTTCCTGTAAAAAAGAGTTGGGGATTGAGAGAGCATCAGTCAGAAGAATATAACTTCCCAGGTGTAATTCTTATGCAGGAAAAAATCAACTGTTGATGCAGACAAAATACTGCATCAGACAATCCATCCATGTGGGCCTGTATGTTCTAACTTCTCCCTGAAAAAGGAAAGTTAAAGTGGAGAAAAACATAAAAAAGGACTTCCTTTTTTCTTTTTTTATTTTTTTTTCTTGTGGCATCAATAGATGAATATTTTGGTGGTAATCATCAAGAGCACAATCTCAGAGGAATGTCCTTACAGAGCTTGACTAATGAGAGAGAAAAAAATGAGAAAAAGAAAAAGGAAATGCATGAAAATTTTCAGGAAAGAATGTATTGGAGGGCAGGAATCTTCAAAGTAGTTGCAAACGAAAAACTGGAGACAGTCATGAAGATTGGCACTGCGTTGGTTCTACTAATGGCAAAATAACACGACTGATGTGTCAAACGGATAAAAGGACACATTTTAGACCTAGAATGAAATGCTTGAGAGACTGGAATGGCACTGTGCAGACTTGATTGACCAAGAGTAGAAGGAACCAACTTACAAATATTAAAGGACTTCCACCAGCATGCCCATCTGGGCTGTAACAATTTTGTACTCTCATATTGTGCTCCTTTCCTTCAGATTTGTGCTAAACTGATTAGCAAACTGCACTGGCATGCAAAGATAAACATGTATAGCAGTGTATGAGCTTTAATCACTATCTGTTGAAGATTTGAAACTAACAGAAGCAGTTATGTTTCCTTTAAAATTGTTCACACCTTTCACATCATTTTATATGCAAAATATACTGTTTAGTTAATTAAAGTTTGTTAAATCTTTCTCTTTTTTTCCTCACACTTTTAGAGCTTCAGATGAATCTTTACAATAGGGCTCTAATTTTCAATGTAATCTCAATATTGATTGCTTCAGTTATTTATGCCTGAGTGGAATGAAAGAATCATTACCTACTTTTATTAACAAACTGAAAAAGAAAAAGCAAACAATGCATTAATTACATTTTCAGTTTATACTAAATTAAGAGCTAATGAAAAAAATGAGAAATGAGACATACAAAAACCTCTAAAAAACTAAGAAGTTAATTGTAGACTGGAAATAATTAAAGGATCTTCAACCTGCAAACCTGCATACAGGCACCTAGGGGGGTTGATAAACCAAACCACAGATATTCACAGATATAAAGTACTTGGAGCACAGTAACACTGAGTGGGACTTTCTGCTCTAAATGAGCAGTATTAGAAGCAAAGGAGCTTTTAACTGCTTGTATTATGGAGGAAAATATTAAAACCCAGTCAGTTTTATCTTCCATAGTATGTAAACCAATAAAATCAGAAACCAAAGGAATGAAAACCTCTTTCCATACAGCTATATGTGACGATTCCTGCAGAATGTTTATGCAGTTCTGGGCACTTCATTGTTCCAGATGACATCAGGAACTCAGGAATTCAAGGAAGGACACTTTGATTAGACATATGAACAGAAAAGTTTTAAGGGAAAAATTAAAAATTATGATAGACATTCACTAGCTAAATTGGAACTGAGAGATTAGGTACGCAATTTATGCAGCCAATATAGTCATTAAAATTTTTGTGAATTATATGTTGCTTTAAGTCTCTTTATTCAATCTGCATATTGCATTTCCTTTTTGCTCTTTCGTAGACACCAAGGCAGGAGATTTTTTCACAAGAATTTGCAAATAAGCAAAACTTGAAACTATTTGTAAGAAAAAAATGTGAGAATTTCTGAAATAGAAATGAACATGTAATTGCTTGGAAGGCAGCTTTAAATCATTCCAAAATACTTCCTTGTAAAATTCAGAATGTTTGGGTTTACTGGTGAAGAGGAACAAATCTTTATATTTCTAAATTCATGAAGACTAAAGAGAGAAAAAAAATATATCATATGCAGCAAGCAATCAATTGCATTGTGGTACTGGCAAGAAATAGGGAAGTAAAAGGTAATGTACTAAAATGATCATTGAAACAAAAAGGGTTCAAAATACCTATCAAAGTATTATAACTATTGATAAACCCTCATTTTGCAAGCACTCTAAGCAGATATTGAATTCCAAGAACCATGGTCCAAGTCTGTAAAAGCTGTGGGAAAATATTCACTTACTTCAGTCAAAAAGGTCATGTCAAACAATCGCTAAACTTGGGGACAGAGCTTGTAGTGTTCACATAGATGCGCTCAGTATTCTTCTGGAGACTTTTAATGGTCATGTTTTCCTATTCAATGTATATTTCAGCACTTATTTGAACACCTAAAATTTAGACTGCAATTAGTTCTTTGCGTTAGACTAAATGTCTTTGGCTCCTATTTTTTTTGCCATCAAGGTTATTTCTAATTCTTTGGTCACATGAATCTTTGTAAGTAGTCATTTTTCTGCCTATATGCTTGCTGGCTTTTGCTGTTACTTGATATGACAAGTATATGTAATTTTTACAATTCCTTTTTATTTTATCTAATTTTGTATACTGACATGAGAATCAAAGTATCTTTACTTAAACAAAGTTTTCCAGACTCTATTCTACATATGCTTGTAAAAATAGACAAACATGTTGATTCAGATTCATGTTTCCTGAGTGTTCAAGATTGTTTAAGAAGAAGTTTAATTCTCCGTCTCAATATCAAGAGGAAGTTGTATATATGTTGTTTATTTCCACATCATATTAGCAAGATATGTTGGCACATCTGCTTCAAACACAAACACACTTGTTGGAAGAGTAACAGCTTCTCAGCAAGATCAAGAAGATGGAGAATCGTGATATGAAAGAATAATGATAATAATGTCTTACTCAAATCCTGGTATCTAAAACAATATCAAAGAGATTACTGAAAAAGGCCAATAAATGGGGGGTTTAGCTATTTTAAATTTCTCTTGGCTTACAGTTGCCTTTTTTAGATATAAATTTAAGACCTATTGGGTTTCAGTGGAATTGTTATCATCTATGGAACTGAACAGAGATGATAGAAGATGCACACATGTTGAATTTGGTCCCTTGGATTTTATCTCCTTTTATCTGAACAGTAAATCTGTAAAATGGATTAGCCTTCAATTTTAACATAATATTCTAAAGTAAGATAAGATGTCTTGCCATGATAAGGTACTATAAAAGTTTAAGTAGCTGTTTTTGGGTTAACTCTGTGGTAAGTGACCAAGAGCTACATGCCAATATCTAATTTGCTCTACAGTTTTTCTTCTAACAAGTGGTTTATAGCTTCAGCAAGTATAAACAGTGGTGAATAGAATGGGAGAAGCTTTATACTTTTCAGAAGATGTTTTAGATAACTTCTGCATTCGTGATACATTTTTGTTCATCTTTCATCACAGATAACTGTGAATGCTCACTTTTTCCATTAGGAATCAATGTTTACTTAAGCTGAAACAAAGCAGAGTACTTTCCTGTACAAAAATACCAAGACATGATAAAACCCCTGAAACACCACTGACTCCTCCAATATTATTTGACCAGCAAACAAAGAGGAATTTGGATACTATGAAGAAGTCACATTATTTCATTTGACTTTTGTGTGCAAAGTTATTTTTGGAGTGTCAGAATACTGAAAGCCTAAGACTTATTTTCCTTGTACAAAGCTTATCGTACTTTTTTTGGAGTACTTAAATAAGTAAGTGGGTACAATCTGGTTTTAGGTTTTTTTATAAAATGTCTCCTATACTTCTAGTGGCAGAAATGACACATATATTTTATGGTTTCCACTTGAAGTGTGTTTTGTTCTATTAAAAATTTTCAGAATCAATGTTCATTTACTAAAAATATTTTGTATCACCTTGCAGTCATGTGCCTCTGTATTATTTGCGGGTCTTAATGTGCCTAATTGGTAACATATGCATGCAGTAAACACCATCTTGTCCTACAAAACAAATTATTTCTTTATATACACATTTTCTTAATCACTATATAAGCGAAAGTCTGCTAATGAAATTATTTCTTATAGTGCTGAATTCAATTTTCATCATCACTAATTTCCTTACAACCTTATGGTTTCTGTACAGTCCCATGAGAATGGTGTTATAATTTTAATATTATCCAAGAGCCTAAGAAGTTGTTCCTATAAAGGACTTGGATTGTCGAAATGAGTTTAGCAAGAAGTTTGGGTTGCTTGAATGTCATCTCTACATAACCTTGAACATGACAAATGAGGATTTGAAGAGCATTAATAATGTATGGGAAATGCAATCTATTTTCCGGCTCCACAGTCATAATTAGGTTCTGATGGAGCCGTCTGTACCAATTTACTGAGAACCTTTTATTTCAAAAAAACTTCCACTTTTCAGAGTGTTTATCAGTGATAGTGAGAAGGCATCAAGGCCAAGTTTAGAAGTAAAGGGATTAGGAATTCTGTGTAAGTTACTTGCCCTTATACCAGTTACTGTCACCAGTAGACATGTGAGCTTAGTCTGCTTCTGACTGAAGCAAGTTATACTGCAATTTATGCAGAAGGGAACAGGTTCTACAACACATATGAGGCCCCCATGAAAATATATATGTTATGATCTCTATAGCACAAATAATTAGAAACAGCAAACAGGTAGAAGTAGCTTCTGTGTTAATATTTTGCATTTACTGGGTAGACCAAAATCACATATGAAGATGTTTTATTATGATGACTGTGATATTCTCTAGAGCTGTGCCCTTTAATTTTATATTAAAATTACTTAAGTCAATTTTATGCACTTATGAAAATATTTTCTGGAAAGAATAACTACATATTGATTTTTTTCCTCCCTGTATTTATTGTGTAATTTTTAATGGTTAAGAGAAGTATTATATTACAGCTCTGACTCCTAAGAGTGATGGAATTTGCAAATGAGACGGGACAAAACCTGGAACTTTGAACGTAACATCTGCAGTTGTGATTAAGTATTATAATCCTTCACAAGAATTCTTTAACGTTCTCTTAAAAACAATGATTCCTATAAATCATTCCATATACACATACCATAATTGTAGGAGGACCACAAAAGCAGCTAGTAATAAATCTTGTTTTCCTGATTTGCCGATAACCTTATATTACCTATGATAAAGCAAGCACTAAAAAATTGTGTTGTACTGAGCTGCACTCCTGCCATGATGACTTGTACAGGACAAGCTGTGACCCACTGGAATCCTTCCACTGAATTGTTCTGTTTGATGTGAGCAGGAATAGGCACCAATCATTTTTTTTAAATGAAATAGTCCACTACAACATTAAAATATTATGCCAGTACTCATTTATGCTGGGGATAGTGCTAAGGCACGATGGGACGTGAACAAAATAGGGAAATCTCTTTAAATGAAATTTTAAAAATATTAAAATGAAATTATGTTAATCATTGATTCAATTAATGGGAAAAAAATTGAGAGGCTGTGGCAAGTAGACAGCAGTTTCTCTCTGCAGTCATTTTTTTCCTCACACAAGAAAAATAATGCTTCATTTTAGGCTGGAACAATGGTGATGCTGCCATATTCTCTTAAAAAAAAAAAGTCTTACAGAGGTCAGATAGTGTGCTTTAGTTCCTCCAAAAGATATTTTTTCTTTATCTGTCCATTCATCTGCAGAATTTCTGTTTTCACAGTAAATTATCAATTACTAAAAGGCAATTATATTGTCTATTTTAGTATGAGCATATAAATATGCATATATATAATATATATATATAAATAAAATGCAGCAGGTCCATAGTATCTAAGAAAAGTTACAGTTATCAAATGTAAAAAAATTTAAAAAGCAGAATTCAGAGGCCATGGTAAGAGGAATGCCTGTCAACAATATATTATTTATAGGAGGTATCTAAGAAAAATTTCTTAAAAATTCTGCATTGATTGCAGCTGGTGAGGTGCTCTCAGTGAGGGGCTGAAGGGGAAGATGTTCTGTGAGAGCAAATTCTCATCAAAGGCAGAGCAAGAGGAAGCAAAAAGAGTAAGAAAGAGTAGAGGCAGTATCAGGGTCTAAGAAAGAGCAGAGGCTATACCAGGGCCGAGGCCAGAGGAGGAGCAGCAGGTGCTCTGTGGAGGAGAAGGCATTTGTGGCAGCCCTTGCAAGGACCCACAAAATGGAGCAGATATACACTGCAGGCTGTGGAGAGCACACATTGAACCAGAGCAAAAATGTGATGAAAAAGTGGCAGCAGAGAGAAAGAACTGTCTACTGCCTGCAACTTCCCCATTTTTGTTTCCTCTTACTTGAATCAATAATTAAGTATTTATTTTGTTTGTCAATTTCCCCCAAATCAGGCCTCCTTTGCCCATGGCAGTAATTAGTAAACAAAACCTGGTTTTATCTCAACCCATGAACTTTTTTATTTCTGATTTTCTTATTTATTCCCTTTTGTCCTGCCAAAGAGGGAGGGGAAATCAGTGAGAAGCTGAGTGGGAGTATTTCTGCTAGCCAAGGATAACCCCCTGGAATTGCAAGCAAAATATAAATTTGGCTCTGGTTCTGTTCATGTGTGTATTTCTGCAAAAACAGGTTTACCCACTATCCCTTGGAATTTGACCCCCATTGTTGAATCATGATGTCAGTATTTGTTTTTTTCTTTATTACCCCTTCTATCAATGTGTCTAGGGATTAAAATTCTGTCTATTATTAATGCTGGGTCGTATCACAACTTTGCTGCAATTTTGTCATGCAATAAATGATGTCATTTCTTCTCTAGTGATTGCTAGCATTATTAACTCCAAGGCTTAAAAATCATTAGTCATCAATTTCTCCTTTCCTCAGTCAGTCATAGCATTAGATAAAAATATTCTAACTTTAAAAAAAAGTTGCTTGGTTTTATGGCTTTAATTTTTTGGTTTTTTACAAATGTTTTCTATATGTTATGACATCTGAAATATTAGGGTGCACAATTTAAGACGTTTGTCCTTAACTGTGTGAGAAATATAATTTTTCTCATTACAATAACAGCTGAGATCTCAGGGAGTTGTTAATGATGTTTATTAAAGCTTTGAGAATTCCATGATCAAATACTAAGTTCATTTTGTATGTGTTTATATCCATAGTTACTTGCTGCTTTTTAAACATATACGCTTGGATATATACTCAGAGGGAGGAATGTGTAAGTACACATGCATTCATGCAGACTTTAGATAGTTGTGTCTACACAAATGAAATCAGGACCTCAGCAGACAAAATGTGTATTCCCTTCGCAGCTGAAAACCCTCTTTGCAGAAGTTAATGAATTATAATGGAAACATCTATGCCATCCAAAAGAGTACCTCACTCCTTTCCATGCAGGGTAACACGTACCAGTTTTACTTATCTCCCCTGGATATAAGTTCAGATCATTTTACAACGACTATAAACTGATGCTGTACACAAGGATCTGAAAATTACATGATGGTTTTCAGTGTTAAGGACCGAGACATTACAAAGCATTGCTGGGCAGGGAATACTTCTAAACACATGTGCAACCAGAGTCTTGGCCTACCCAATGTGTACAGTGGTAGAAAGGATGTAGTCCTGAACAAAGAATTGTCAGGTAATAACTACAATGGGGCTCTGAGCTCTCAAGAGTGATATTGTATTGTTATCAGATTCTTTAAATAAAGAAGTTGAAGCCTGCTCCAATCCTTGAGGAAGATTTTTTATTTTTATGTAATTTAGTTAACATTACAGAAAAAGAAAAATGCATCTGCAGTGTTACCTTGTGTAAGTCTGCTTTCGAAGTAATAGTTGCACAGGTGAAGTCTTCTATTTATCTGCTTTGCCAAAGATTGGAGTAATGGGCTACTTCTCAGTTACGAGGATAAAAAATACTGAGTACCTATGGACATCTGTAATTTTCTGTGCTGGCAGATGGAAGCCAGGTGACATACCTTAGACCCATTTAAATGGCCAGAGGCAGAAATTTAGGCAACTGAAGCAACCCAAGTGACAGTATTGATGAGGGACTTGACTCAGCACCCTGCATATGGATAGATGCCCTGTGACCTTTGATATGCTCTGGGTTTACTGCATGGCCTCCAGCTGCTGCTCCAGGTGGAAACACTCCCATATGATTCCTGTGTCAGATTTGCTAACTGTGGAGGGTGTCTGTACTGACTGCCAAACTGGCAGCTCAAACAGAATTAAAAACCTATACACAAGCCTCTGGGCTAACGTAAATTTGAATATTAGGACATCCATCCATATTTAGAAGTCTAGATGCATACTGGATGTTTAGATTTCCTAAGCAGTGCTTCAGAGACACTGAAGGAGCAAATCAACTGACAAACCACAATATTTGGAGGGACTTTTGATTCAAGGAGGGAGTGGTCAGATGAATGAATGAATGAATGAATGCATCACAAAATAAGAGGAAAATACAAAGCAAGAAACATAATCTGTTTAGGAAGAAGGTTTCATGGGAAGTGGAGGAGGGGGAAGTATTGAAACTGAAGGGTTTTATTTTGCTTTGTCCTGGCAAAGAACAGTAAAGAAAGGTCATAAATTCTGCAAATGGAATAATACATTTTAAAATGGGATTATTTTATAGAAGACAATTCTATGATCTTTAAAAGTTCTGAGAAAATTGCAGATATTTTAAAAGAAGCAATTTAAGCAAAAAGATTCAGAAACAAAGCTTTCAATATTTTCTCAGCAAAATGGAGTTCAAAATGAGATCATAGATAGTTTTGTATTCCTGGATTTGTATATTATAAACTATTTGATGAAAAACTCTTCCACTGAGCTTTTGTGATGTAAGACCATATTAGAAATTGGAAAAGGAAGACTGTTGAAATGCTGCAGACAAAAGAAGTGGTAAAAGTATAATGAAAGGTAAATCAAAAAAGTCTTCTAAGATCATAATAAACAGACAAAGTTAAAACGAGAAATAAAAAGAAAAATAAAAAGAAAAAATGAAAAGAAAAAAAAAGGAAAAAGGAAAATAGAAAGAGGAAAAGGAAAGAAAAAAGAAAAAGGGAAAAGAAAAAGAGAAAAGGAAGAGAAAAAAGGGAAAAAGGAAAGGAAAGGAAAGGAAAGGAAAGGAAAGGAAAGGAAAGGAAAGGAAAGGAAAGGAAAGGAAAAAGATGAGAAAGGGAAAATGAGATAATATCTTGTATTTGAAAATATCAGTCTTTCATCTGGCACCAACAGTGGAAACAGGAGAAGCATTCTTTAAGGATAGTTCACTGCTTTTTGCTTTTGGAAGCAGAGAGGAAAACTGCAGCAGTATTTGGGAATAATTCCTAGAACTGAAATTCTGAGATGTCCCTTTCCCTGCATACTGAGTGTGGAAAGTGAGGAGCTTTGAACTGGGTTTCACTACACCCAGCAGCCCCTGAGCAGGAAAAAAAACTAGATTGAAAAGAAGGGACTGTATTTTTCTTCCATATAAAAAAAAAAAAAAAAGGTCAGAGTGCCTCTGAAAGCTGCACTCACAAAACAGCCTAATTCCTTGATTTTCAGGTTTCTGTCACCTTGACTCACTACTAAGGTGAACTTAACCCTCCCCTAAGGAATGACATGAGTTTATATGCTTGGGAAGGTGAGGAGCAGGAGGAGTGAATGGGGGAAGGCTGTCAGACAGGGAAAGGAGAGAGAAAACAAAACTGCAGCAATTAAGGAAAACTTCAGAGGTCTTATTTGGCTGATTTCTCACACCATACTGGTTTATTATAGATGACATTCCAGCCAATTTAATTATGAAAGCATTTGTCACTACCAGCTGAGGAGGAATAAAAATCAGTGACCACAAAGGTGATTGCATTAGTCACCTCTATTATTAAAGGTACCATTTAAATCCCATTGAAATGAATGAAAAGAACCAGGTGATTTGAAAGGAATTGAGAACATGGCATAACCATGCCTAATAAATAACCTACTCTGTTTTTTTATAAACTGCTGTGGGTCTTTAAATAACCAGCAAGGAAGATCATGTGGAACATGGTTGCTATTACTAAAGCTGGTTGAACTATTCCATAATTGCTGTTATGTGTTTTGTGGGCAATCACAGAACACAATTTCTGTGTGAACCTTTCATTAATCTTCAGGTAGGCTGTCAAAAGTATGATGGATTTTTTTTTTTTTACAACCAGATACTCAGGGGATCCAGCCAGCTCACATCTTATATTAATTAGTGATTTTATAATTATTGACAAATCAGCTAAAGTGCACGCTTCACTTGGAACTATATTTGACCAGATACTCTGTTATAATAAATCTATTTTCCTGTCAAACAGATTGAAACTGGATTTATTCATTGCTTTAAAAATGATAGCTGTGGTTAATGCATCTGGCAGCAGAAGCTTACACATATAACTCAATTTAGGTGCTGCAAAGACAGTCCAGTTAGTCTTTAGTGACTTATATGTTATATGTATAAATTCTTTTTGTTTTTTTCTTTTTAGATGGACTTATATGTCTCTATCAAGTTTTGACTTGGTTGACAACTTGCAATAGAACAATGAAGACTTTTTTCTTCTATTTATCTACTTGCTATTTTGTGCAAAAAAATGTAAACTGAGCATCTTGGAGGTTAATTTTCAGAGCTCTGTGTGGGTAGAGTGCCCTAAAATTAATAAGTGATAGTGGAATTTATGTTTCTCACAGGCTCATATGAACACATATTTGTTGGGCTTTTTCCTAGCTCTTGGAAGCCAACATTTAAACTCTAAGAATAAAAGTGTATCTTTCAGGTGTACTGAACTTAGCTTCCATTCCACTGCCTTGTGTTAACAAATCTTGGTGAAGTTGCCTTTACAGTAATAAGTTACCAAAATGCATTTCACTGCTAATATAAGACTGAGATGTTTGGGCCCTGTCCAACC
>NW_008239767.1:6543072-6625037 GCF_000691975.1 Corvus brachyrhynchos
CAATACACAGGGGGAGTCAGCGTCTGGAGTGACAAAAGCCAGCAAATGGGACAGTTATCCACATGCTTAAGTGAACCAAAATGCAACATGAGAAAAAAGAGTGAGCTTGTATTCCCACCTCTTTCCTCGACAAAAAGAATATCCGCAAAACCAATTTTTATGTTATTCAAATGCACCTACCCCTTCAGCTACACTCACATCAGTCCAGAGGATATGAATATGAATATCTATTGGAGTCATGTGACATGAAGGAACATTTTCTGTATCACAGAAGATGTCTCATTTTGGATAGGTTACAAGCAACTGCTTGACAAATGCACTGCTGGTATGACCAGGGCTCTGCCTTGACCATTTTCCTTTGAAATGGTGTCCAATATTTCTCAGGCAATGATTCAGACACTTTCTCTTCCATTGGGTTTTAACCTGAGATAGTGCAGACCATGTTAGCTTTGCCATGGAGAAAACTTTGTGCACCTATGGAGCAGCTCTGGAGCTCCAGAACCAGCAGTGACAGTGTGGGAGTAGGTCACCATCTGCCTCACTATAAAAAACTGGTAATGGAAAGGTAATGGAAAAATCAGGAGTGTAATTTGTCACAACTGAAGCCTAAACTTATTCTCTAACTTCTGGGCCACGCTTCCTTTATGGTAATGATGCTATTGTAAGCGAATATTCTCTGTTCATCTGCAGAGATAAGCCCATATCCAGTCTGAAGGATGCAAAAACCAATGAAAAGACTCTCAGGGGGTTCATTGCCTTCTAGTTCCACTTTAATGCACATTTCAATGGACATCACAATTTAAAGTTGTGTTTCAGGCAGCACAAATCATGCAATAGTATTAGAAACTGTTTCAGCTCATGATGAGGCAGTCAATAAGCCTTGAAGGATATAAGATGCACTCAGAAGAATCAAAGCAATGATACTTAGCTGAGTCATCAGAGAAGTCTTCTTCCCTCATCTATTCTGGCATCTGTTAAAATGAAGCTATTTCAATCTTTTCCATTAATGACTGATTAATGATCTATGGAATTTCACTACCTGCTGAAAATATGCTCACAGAGTCACAAAGCTTTTCATGACTGCTTATTCTATTTTATTATGGTGTCCCAAAAGACTGCTGTATGTTGTACATATAAAATATCTACCTCAAAATTTTTTTGCAACATCTAACAGAATCAGCAATGTCTTTGTCATTCTCTCTCATATTTGTCACATGCTACTTTTTTTTTTTTGTTTTCTTGCTTCTATTTATTTGTAATCTGATAGTTCCATGGAAGTTTGTACTTTTAACTCTGATTACTTTTATAAGCTAATCCTACCCATTATTCTTTCTGAGTGTCATAGGTTAGCAAGCATAGTCCCGGAAGGGATGTCCTTGCTAAGGGGTGCTTACAGCTTCCTCTGGGACCTGATAGAACCTAGCAGCTGGCCAGTTTGAATATGGACAATTCTTTAAGCCACTTAAAGTTGTGACCGCCTCTGTGATCCACACTTAAGAATAGGCAAACTCCCCCCAGCTCTCTGTCTCGTTTCCGGCGCTGGCACAGGTGGCTGCGGGCCCCGTGTGGGGGCCAGCGGGCCCGGCCAGGCCCTGCTTGGGCCAGGCCAAAAAAAACTGCGGCCAAGATTTCAGCAAACGAAGCACCGCTGTCTGGCAGAGGTCAGGTGACCAACAGCGATAAGCCACACAGCTGCAAGGCCGAGGTGAGATTAACCCTTTTTATTGCTGTGAAGAGCTGAAAACCTGAGGGAAGAGAGAGAGGAGATGCTTAAAGCTGAAATTCTGTTGTGAAGCTATGATATATCAGAGTATCCTGTTGTAATTTCATGAAGATATGGGGGGTGGAGTGTTCAACTCGTGCGCAAAAGCACCTGCGCTGAGATAGGCAGATGCTGGCGCCGCTGTAATTTCATGAGAAGTTTGGACAGGGAGAGATGAACCTGATGAGGACTGTTGCTCCAAATGGGAAAGGAGAAAACCTCAGCTCCTAGGGATGCTCCCAGAGATAGTCCTAACAATGAAGATGATGAAGACCCTTTGCTCCCAGGGAAGGAGAAGGGCCTCTGTTTTTGTTTCTGAACGGCTCAACCTTAAAATTGTACCCCAACAAACTTCAAGAGTGGACCCTCGAACGCGGGAAAACCAATTGCTATCTGTGTGTGACCTTGAACAAACTGCAAGTCGGGGGAAGGGACTCACAGGCAGAGAGACTCCTCTTCCTAAATGGACTGAACAATATTTGGAAGTGGGTGGCTGTCTCGTTGTGATACTGTTTTCATAGCACGAGCAAGAAGAGACTTCTCTTTCTAAATGGACTGAACAAGGTTATTATGGAAGTGGTAAACAGACTGAACATCTTAAGGGTTGTCTTTTTACATTGTCAGTGGGAGAAGGGAGGAAGGTGGGGGGGAGGAGGAGAGTTCTGAAGGTGGTATAATTTTTTTTTCCCTTCTTTTAGGTCTGTTAATAAACTTCTTTATATTCTTTCAAGTTTGGTGCCTGCTTTGCATTTCTCCTAATTCTTATCTCACAGCAGATAAACAGTAATGAGTATTTTAGACCAAACCACTACACTGAGCAACCGCTGTAAATGGCGTGTTACATAGAAAATACCATCTTTATTCCAATAACATTTACTACACACTACATACCTTTAAATTTGCAATAAGATACTTATACTTTTTCATGTATATTAGAAAAGTTATTTTTCCGCCTAAAATGACAAATCAAGTATTACATTCCCTCAATAAACACCTAAGGACAGGAACATATAAAACCCCTTTTATGTTTAAAAAGTTGTTTGTTCAGATTTTTTTTAATAAACAATATAAACAGTAGTGATATTTGTAAAAAGAAGGTCTAAACCAAAAAAAATTGCTTTTTTTTTTTTTTTTTTTTTTTTTTTTCCCAGTGACAAAGTTAAATTTAAGAGAGAGCGAATAGGTAAGAATTCTGACACACTGAACATTTCTGATCTGGTTGCATGTTTCCTCACAGTGAAGAAGAAGAGAATATTATTCTAGGTCTCTTTTGAAATGAAAAATTCATCTCCCAACACTACTTTTTAACTTAATGCCTAAATCAACTCAGGATTTAACAGAATGAGGCCTTTTGAAGATCAGGGAGCAATTGAATTACAATATAACAAATAATGTATGTAATATTAGAGCAATCTCAATTAGGTAACGTATTTGTCAGCTCAACAATTTTTGTTGCTGCAGAACTAATCATGAATCCACATTCACTGACTCTGCCACTGGCATTAATCCAATATATATCATAACAAAGCCATTTATGCCTTATTTATACGTATTTGTGGAGGGAGATAGATACTGTAGGTAAGTGATGTCCACACTTCAGAATTGCTTTTCAGTCATCTGCACACTGTTAAGCAGTGTGAAGAAAAGAACTTATATCACCAGTTTGGTGAGTTTTTCAACTCAGTCTAGACCAAGTGCTGTAATTGTAGGTTTTAAATGGATTAGTCTATTATCAAGAAAGTCTGGAGATGGTAAACCATGTAAATTAAGCTTCAAAAAATGTTTTCAGAAATGCCTCTGTCATGCAATCACAGGCATTAAGGCAAATCTGTAAGAGTATAATCACATAAAAATGTTTTGGAACATATATAACTTGCAAATGCATTAGAACTGCATGGAGGTTACCTCAAATTATTGTGTAAATAGAACATCTGGCTGTAAATCACAGCAAAATAAATTTTAGTTCACTCTAGGTGGTTTTCATTTGGCATGCACAAATCTTCACCTGTTGTAAGGTACATATAAAGTCAGAAGCAATATTTTATATACTATCACTTTTTCAAGATACCTTAGGAATAAATTAGCAAATTGCAAACTAAACTGGCTCCAAATACACAAAAAATTATTATATAAGCATATTTCTTTAGTAAAATGTAAGGGTTAGAAAACGTCATCTGAATGATATCTAAAAATAATCTGGAAGTATGATAGTTCCTCTGATGAAATACAGCCTGGAGAGTTCTAACCAAACTGATAATCAGGAAGATGCAGCTTTGAGGAGAGAAAAAGGGAGGACCTGTCTGTGTGGTCTGATGTGAGCTGACTGCAAGAGCTCCATTATCCTAAAATGGATACCAGGTATCCAAGCAGTGAAGAATGTATAAACATTAAGCGTGAATAAAGTGCTGCAGACAGAAAATCCTTTGGGAAACAAGAAGAAACAAAAGAAACTTAAACACTCATACTGATTGCATTGTATCACAGAATGACAGAGACCAATAGCTTCAGCACAATCTGAGGAATATCTATTATACTATCTCCAAAGATGTCCTCGTCCTCTGTTCAGAAGTGACTGAAATTATAATGAAATCAGTCCTCCTAGAAATAAAATTCAGCTCAGTAATTGCTGCAGTAAGCCTATTCCCTCTGGCTGTACTACTGTGTAATTTTTATTATTTTTGAATTTTGAGTGGATAACCTAGTAATCACGTTGGTGAGCAAAAAGATTTAAAAGAAGATAAAACGAATTGTTGAATTTAGGCTTCACATACTTTCCGGCAGAAATTATCTGAATTTAATACTTTAATGGTTCATTTGACATTCCTTATAAATGGGTAGGAGACAGAAGGAAGTAGAAAGGAAGGAACCTTCAGAACTGCATTTGTTTTCTGCTTTAAGCACAACCCTCTTTTTCTTTGATGCATATTCTGACTCCACTGCTTCTGCTGAAGGCCAGATCAGATGCTCCTATGACAGCACTAAACTGAGTGAGTCAAAGGAGAGGAGGGAAAGGAAAGAAGACCTCTTCAAAAAAACCCCCAAAACTGAATGTCTACACCAATTAAAAAAATAGTAAGCCAGCCCTACTCTTAAGAAAAAAAAAGATATTTACTCATATTATAGATTTAAGAGATTCAGAATGTGTTTTTTGCCTTGGTAAACTTAGTAACCTCCAGTGGCCTGTGTTGAAAACAAAGATCTTGCAACTTGACTATGGCAGCTGGTGTGGGGTCAGTAGCTCTGACCAAGGAAGCTATGACCAGTCCGGAGAGATGGTCCCAAAAGAGATCGCCTTCCCGAGGCCTGGTGTCTTCCCTCAGCTGCTGGCTGGACGGCCTGTGCAAAGCTGTCAGCTCTTTAGTGACTGTCAGCTCGTGATTCCAGCTCAGCTCTGCAGGGCAGCCTCCAGGCCAGACCAGGGAGAGAGAGACGAGAGGCCCGTGTAGCTGTTCCACACGAGGCAGCTTTATTAGTCCAGTGAAGGGGAGGCCAGGGACGAGCTCGCTCTGCCCTCGCAGGGGCAGGGGGCCAGCTTTATAGGGATACAGGGGGTGGGTGTCAGAGGGTGAGGGCCAATGGGTTACAAAGGATCTGCTTAGGGTCTCCCAGAGGATTCTGGGTTTGTCTTCTTCTCGCCGTAACTGAAGAGTAGCTCCCTTTCCAGGGGAGTTCTGCTGGGAAGTTTAGGCACTCTCCTTATCTCAGCAGATGTTCCTCCAGGGCAGGGGCTGGGTATACCCCACACTTGACCTCTTCTATTGTTGACTACCTGCATTTGTCTGGTGAGTTAACGGCTCTCTAGAAATCAATTGTTTCATTAAAAAGCTTTTATGTGATAGCAAGGATGAAAACAAGAAAATGCAACTGTATCTATTGCATAGATTAATCACTTTTTTTGAATAGAGCTGAGTCTAGGGAAATAAAACATTTGGCAAGACTAATTTCTCACCAACCAAAAAGGAGCAATTCTGGGAAAGGAAGCAAGATTTTTTATCAAGATACCCTTGCAAGAGAATCTTTCCATTTTGCTTATTGTGATTTCTCTCTTTTCTAAATAATCTGCTCATCCCTTCGTTGTGTACAAAGCCTGCAAATTTTTCACTTGTAGATCTCCCCTTTTTGCCAACAAACATGAAAATATTTCATGTCATTTTAAGCCAAAAGAACCAAATACAGTTGAAAGAAATTACTTCAGTCATTTGAGAACTCTATGAAGATACTGTGAAACACAAGTTCAGGTCAACAGGAAATTCAAGCAACTTCATGTTTCTTTCTCCATCAGAAAAGGAAGACAATGAACCAAATAAAATAAATTCAGAAGTTCTAAAGCAGTATGAATCTTAATGTTTCATAAAACACAGGGAATAAAACATAGGATGTTAAGATTATAAATGCAAAATTAATTTCTATTTGTTGAACTGTTAGGACTTTTTTTTAACTACATTAGTTATTCCCTTATGCTCTCTGTACAGCTTTGACCAGCTGGCACGTAGTTTTGATGAATTTATTTGCTTCAATTTGCTTAGGGCATATTTCTACGTTACTTATGGATGTACAGGGATTATATTAGGGAAGTGATCCATTAATTGACCAGCAGAAGTGAAGACTATTCTTTCTGCACCTGAAAGGCCATTCTATTTATATGATCTTTGCAATTGCACTTTTTGATCACTATGTGTGCAAACATATTTTCACATGGTAGCTTGTATACAAGTTCCCGATCCTCCTTTGAGGAGGGAAGGGATGAATTCATAGCAGTTTATGACCTGAACTACAATGAGGAGGATTTTTCTTTTCCTCTCTGTTCAATTTAACATTCTAACTTGGCAAAAGAAATATTACATGAATGAGTTTCAAGACTCCCTACCAGTATGATGGTGCTATCTAGTCAGGTTACAGCACTGCAGCTTGAAGGAATGAAAACCAGACTACACTTTATTATCTAATGACAGCTGCTGTAAAACTTTATGTCATCTCTTTTTCTTTGCTTAAAGTGTAACAGACTCTGCT
Source organism: Corvus brachyrhynchos (assembly GCF_000691975.1). Classification (NCBI taxonomy): domain Eukaryota; kingdom Metazoa; phylum Chordata; class Aves; order Passeriformes; family Corvidae; genus Corvus; species Corvus brachyrhynchos. Next base: position 6,549,845 of record NW_008239767.1, read on the forward strand.
GTAGCCAACCACCTCTCTAATACTTACTCTTTTTACCTAACCTCATCTTTTTGCTAGATTAAGTATTTTGCTTCCCTTCTTGCTAAAAGTTCTGATTGACATTTCCTGCGTACTTTCAGTACCTTTTTTTTTTCCCTTTACAACATTTCTAATTTGCTTTCTCTATTCCCATTTACTCTGTCAGAGGTTTTGTTCTTCTCCGGCTTGGTTGAATAAAAATGAAAAAAAAGAAAAAGAACCTGTCTTCCTGTATTAGATATTAGAGCTTTCCCAAATGCATTTGGCTTCTCTCTTATGGATCCTTACTTAGCACTTTTCTGATTTAGCCAAAATTAAGTCTCACCATTTCTTTGCATTTTACAGTAGATCTGATTAAATAGTGTAATGGAAAATTATAATCATCTTGCTGGATAAAGTTAAAACAGTTATTCTGTGATTTGTGATTTTTATTGTGTCTATTCTAGCATTAAAACTGGAAAAATTTGAAGTATATGAAAAAGCTTAAATATTTTTGTTATACTACATTTGTACATGCTACCTTTTTCTTGGTGATTTTGCTTTCTATTATCCTAGACTAAAAGAATCACAGACATTAGTGGTCAAAGTCACAGAGTAGGTCATCTGATCTATTTTTATTGCAGCACTGTTTTTTTTGACTATACTTTATCGGAATACTTTGTCCAGTCACATTTCCATGATCCCTTTCCAGTTCTTCTAAAGACTCAGATATTTCTGATGGTATTCATCCAGCATTATGCTGTACACAGTTTTATCCAAGTATTTCTTCCTAATATGCCCTCAGATTTTGCTATAAATGTTTTTTGTTCCTCAAGAAAATTCTCGACCACTGGAATGCATAGGCAACTTGCACTGAAGTCAACGGGATATTTGTGTTAGAGAATGAATCTGGCTCATAATATTTACAGTAAAGGTAATTATTTTGTCCTCTTTATCATTCTTGAATTAATAGAGATCATATGGGAAATTTCTGACGATATCAGATATGCATCGTGGTGTCTGTAATTCAATAATTATAATAATTGTAGCAATTGTTCCCAAGAGAATATCCATAGCTTTGGAAAATACCCAAAATTCAATGTAAAATGGATGGAGGGAGGAGAGCACTACAGAAAGACATGTAAAAGAATCTGTGTTATCTTAGAGATAATAAATTACTCCCATCATTGAATCTATGGCTTTCCAGCTCCTGGAAACTGCTTCTAGCCACTTGGCATACAGCATCTCAAATGCATTCTTTGAGGAAAAGAGTTATTCTTCCATTTTAAAGTATAACCCATTAAAAAAAAAGCCAACAATTAAAAACAAAGCAAAACAAAAACAAACAAAGAAACAAACAAAAAACCCCATAAAACCCCAAAACTGAAAAAACTGATCACCTTATGAAATTGCTTATTCTGAGGAGATGGGAGCACCAGGCTCAAAACTGTAGCTCTTATATCCAAGAAGAAAGCGCTAAGCAATGCTTACAAGCTTTCCTCCTTTGGACGCGCTTCAGGGTGTATACAGTATTGAATTATTGTGGACCAACAGGAAAGCAAAACCAAAGGAGAGTTACCTTTTGGTGAACTACAGAAATTATTTCTGATGTATTTTCTACATAGAAACAATATGTTTTTTATGAAGAATGATGCTTTCAAATAATCCTTTGACTCCAATTACTGATACTAAGGAGAGAACAACCACTGCTAATTGTGATTTAAAAAATAAAAGGTTGGCAGTACTCACATGAAATGTTTTTCATCCAAGGACTTAAAAGGATTTGACAAAATTAAATTAGTCCTCTCAATACTCATGAGGATCAGATAGTCTGTTCTCTCAGAATGGAAAAGAGATATTTGGGAAGGCTAATATTTCAGCAAAGTTCATAAAACAGACTCAGACTTTAAGCTGAGAGAGGAATCCATTGGTTCTCATAATATTCTATTTCTCTGACCACTATGTGCCCTCCCATATTTCCGTTATTTACATGCAATATTAACTCAAAGACCTCCATACTATTCTAAACATTCATGAATATTTCTGTCTTTTTGTATGCATTCTCTAATTGTTCTCTTTTTGTCTTTGATATCCAGCATATTTTGTTACTTTCCTATAAGTAAGATTTGCAATTATATAAATCTTCTTTTTCTACTGTAAATAGTTTTCCAATCATGAGAGCAATGTGTCTAATTTTAATTTATTTCTTTCTAAATTGTTCAATTATAGACAATTGTGTGTAATAAACTTTTCTGTCTTTTTTTTTTTTTTTAATATCTCTTTCACCTTTAAGATTGAACTCTGCTCCTGAGAAATCCATGAGAGCTCTTTGCATTGTGCCTGGAGGTTCAACTCTGATGGATAAATGTTTTTATATGTTTATGATACACCCAGAACTATTGTACCGAAGTTTCCATGTCTCTTTATACTTTTCATTTTTGTAGCACAGTTGTAACAATGTGGCAACAATGTATCTCCTGTATTAGTTTTTTGCTTCTAAGTGAATGATAAAAAACTTGGGAAAAGTCTTTTTCACGTCTATTGTGGTTTGACGCAGCTAAGTGTCAAGCACACGAAATCTGTTATTTTCATAAGGGGAAAATAAGAAAATATTGAGGAAAACTAGAGAGCTGTGAGTCAAAACAGGTTCAAACTTAAACAGTTGCTGTACAAAGAAAAAGTTTATTACTAATAGAATTAAAAGTAAAAAGAAATAGCAAGAAATTAAAGCAAACCTCCCCTCTCTTCCAGCAGTTCCCTCCTTTTACCCAACTCGTACAAAGGATAACAGAACATGGGATTTTAGTCAGTGTTGCAGTGCTTGAAAAGTCTCTGTCTTATGCTTAAGGAAAAAAGGGTTTTCTTCTGCTTCACGTGGTTCCTAAACTGCCACCAACAGCAGACCTGCCCAGAAAGAAACAATCTGCTGTGGTGTAAAACATCTCTTCCATGAAAAATCTCATAGTTCCTTCACACTGCCAAACAAGGGCCACCACATTGGGGTATTAATCTTTTTTAAGGATGAGTTATTTTGGCCTGAACACAAAGGCTTTCTTCGCCACAAGTCTCTAAAAGCCTCTCACTACTTCTATATAGCCTGGCATAGGCACTCTTCACAATCTTCATGGGCCACATGTGAATTCTCCATCCCCCCATGTAATTCAAATGGATTAAAGAGAGAAACAATTTGTGATATTACAGTTTCTTACCACGGCATGCAAGAAGATTTTTTAAACTACGTACGAGAATCGCGGCACCACCCTCTTTTCTCCCGTCGCCATGCTCAGCTCCATCTCACGTGACTCACTTTCTCTCTGACTCTGAAGCCACCATGTTGAAAAGTGTCCTTGTTCAGGCTTTATAGTGGAGAAAACCTCGCTCCCTCTGTGCTGCTGGCTGCATGGTGTCTTCCTCAGTTCAGCACGAAGTGTGCTGGCTGCAGACAGGAGGCTCTGCCGGCTCCCGTTGACTCGGCTGGCTCTGCGTGGAGAGGAGAGTGACCCGCTGGTCCCAAGAAGCCGCACCGGATGGATTTAGCTGTGTGGCAGTCCATGGCTGGTTTTAGCTGCCTGCGGCTCTGGGATAGCTCCCTGCCCCGCAGCGACCCAGGGTCCGTGCCACGGCGTTGGGAAGAGGGAAGGAGGCAGGGGCCCTGGCCTGGCGGGGCCTGGAGGCTCTGGGGCTCCCTCAACTTCTGGCAGGTGAGCTGGAACGAAAGGAAATTCCCGCCTCTCCCCGCAGTTTGAATATGTAAATTGCGAGAAGTGTCATTAGTCCAAAAGACTGTCCATCAACTCAGGTTCAACCCACTACATTCCATCCCTTGCTTCTCGAAATTTACATATCCAAAAGTTACTTAAAATAGAAAAACCAGAACTAAAGGGAAGCAAATTACATAAACCTCCACCCCTAGAATTTTAATGCAACTACAAAGCAAATTTCTACTATCATTCTTCTTAATTTTATATCTTTATACTTGCTTTGCCATTTCAAAGCTCTCATAATTCCCTTTGGGTTCAATTTCCCCATGATCACACAGGAAATACCACAGTTCACTTTGTGGGATGTACCTTCTCTTTCTCTCTGGAGGACGTCTGCGTTTGGTGGCAGAATCTCTGATCTGTACTGCTGAGATTTGGAGAAGGCCATCTTTAATCTCCTTCTTGAGTTCCTGGTGATTCTTCTCTATCTTATCTTCCACTTTCTGCAGACGTGTTTCCACAGCTGCCATTCTTGCATGTGTTGAGCCATGCACGACGTCTGCATATGCTCGGAGCTTCATCGCCATATCCCACACAGTCTCATTCCCACCATCATCTGGTCTCATTATTGCTAAAGCAGAAGCATATTCTTGTGGCCCAAGTCATATGAGTTTTCGCCACATGAATGGATTAACTCTGGCCCAGTCTGGGCTCCTCAATCCTGCGTCATTCATATAGACAATCTCTATCACCGCTAGTTCTCTCAAGTGTTGCATCCTTTGTCCTATGGTCTTCCACTGGGTTTGCTGCATATAGAAATCATCTGCACACGTATATCTTTCATTCACGCCTGTCAAAACCCATCTCCAGAGACCAACAGAGTCAGCCCTCCTTATCATCACTTGGTTGATCACTGGATCATGTGACAGGGATCCCAAATGCCTCGCTTCAGCACCGTCCAGCGTTATATCATCACCTGCAGCATCCCAAATATGGACCATTCAACTTATTATGGATTCATCAGACCGTCAGGTGTAGTCCTTTCTTAGGCTGTGAAGGTCCTTTATGGACCTGGACTCAGTAATGGTTTCTGTGCCTGAGTCAGTTGGTGGCTTTGAGGTTCCCTCCCCTGCATTATCCTCATCTTTCACTGGGCAATCAGTTTTGGTGGTGTGCTTTTTCCTCGTGACAGGAGCCACTGTCAGTGGCTTAGACTATCCACCTGCTTTGGAGTTGCTGTCTGGTTTGGCTGCACCCTGAGTGTCTGGGGTGTCTGCTGATTTATCTTCCTGTCCCTCTACCTTTACCTGCTGCAGTGTGCAATAGGCATATGCCAAGGCTCAACATATTGCAAGGAGCTTGTTCTCATTAGAATTGTCATTTTATTTCTCTTTCAGATATTTCCCCACCTCAGCTGGGTTCTGAATTTGTTCAGGGGGGAAATTCCAAGCTATTGGGTCAGAGAATTCCTTCAGAGTTTGGTCCATATCCTCCCATTCCCCACACCATTCAGGATTTTCCACATCTGGGTCAGGTGTCTCATCAGTCACTCTGGAAATCTGAGCTCTTATTCTAGACAAGCTGCAAACCACATAGAGGAAGTTTACCAGATTAAATGCCAGGAAGGTGGTCTCTTTCACATCCAGGGGAAACTGAACATTCTCAAAAGATTATGTATCAAATTTAAAGGGGAAGGAAATGAAAGGCTGGGAAACCCCATCTCCTCCTCTTCTAACAATCTGGGTGCAATTACTAATAAACTCCCAAAACCGGCTACTGAAGCTAGGACTGGGATTAGGACGGAGAAACCACTTATCATACACACTTTGAACAGTTGCCTGTACCTCTGTTAACTTCTTATAAACCATTATCACTGAGCAAAGCAAAATAGAAATCCAGATTTGTGCCCCTGCTTAGCAAAAGTTTCATATCAGGGACAAGATTGGAGAAATCTGTGGATAGGCAAACAGGCCTAGGGACCAGAAAGGTAGTAATACATCAAGCCAGAGAGATATTATGAACTCAACCAATATGGTGACTACTTTACCCCAACACAAAGTAATTAAATTCAAACCAAAATGTAATTAGTACAGGTTTTTCACTTTCCTTTGAGGCATACATTGGGCGCCACTAATTATTTGTGCTGGTTTGGACAAATTTGGAGGAAAAATATTGTCTGATAGAAGGCAGGTCACAACCAGCCTTTTCCCACCAGGTTCGGGAAAAGGAAATTTTCCTTGGAGGAAACTGAAAGAGATTAAAAAACGTATTTATTTAACAAACACACAGGAAAAGGATAATAATGTTAAATAATAAAACCTCTCACTGTGGAGAGAAACCTGAGAAGATTTCAGAGTCCTTCTGTAGGTGTAGTCTCTCTCCTCCTCCTCAGAGCTGGGTCATGGGCCCATCTCCGGGACCTGGCTGGAAAATTCTCCCAATGTGTTCTGATGTTGAAACAGTCCAGAAGAGAAGAAGCAAAAAAACTCAAAGTCTCAGGAAAACAAAGTTCAACTCTCCATCTCGCTCCGGAGAAAAGGAGCTGAAAGCTGGCTGAAAAGCAAGAAAGGTGGTTCCTCTGCTCTTGCTGCTGCAGAAGCAGAGGAGTGTGTATTTGTGTCCTTGAACAACTGCTTTGAAAAGTTCACTGGGTTTTTTTTACTCTCCCCCCTCTCAGGCTTGGGCACAGAAAGGCACAAAGTTAATTTCTGGGCATAGAGCAGCAATAGGGGATACACATCATAAAGTCACCCCAAGAAAACATCTCCTTTTCTTTCATATTTAATAAATTTGGAAAGAATCCATTTGGATCCAGCATTTTGTCAGCATTTCAGTTAGTCTTTTTTTCTAGACATACTATGATCATAAAACTATTGCACAAATCTCTGTTCCTCTCCCAGATTGTTTCCTAGATTTGATTTTCATGTGAAGGAATAAATTCATGGTCATGGTGATGTCAAATGCATCTGCCACTTGTTTACCTTTTTTATGAGTCCATAACTTCATTTTTTTCCTGCTAGTCAAGAAAACATTTCATTATGTTTTAGATGCCCCTGGATAGCTTATCTTAATTTAGAAGGTTTTAAAAGGATATGTCAACAAACAACCCCAAATTTATATCCTGTAGCTTTTGTGTTCTGTGTGCTATATATTTTCTCAAGGGATGAAAACTTGTCAGAATCTCTGATTTTACCAAAAGATTTACTGCCAAATAGCAGTGCAATTTTGCAAGATAGGTCGACCAAGAGGTCCAAATTAGTATCATGAACATACTCCATAACATCCATGTGTTATTGTCACCGAGACAAAAATGCCAGTGGAAAAAATGTAGTTCTGGTGTAAATGTAGTTCTGGGTAAATTTGCAGCTTTTTGTACTCAAGTTTAATTTTCTAGTGTGTCTTTTAAAAGAGAGTTTAATAATATATTGTTTTAAAGAATAAAATTTGTATAGTAAATAGTAAAGGCTGTGTAGGCTAGATCTCACTCTCAGTGACATTATTCAGGAAAGGCGATCATGCAGGCAGCTCTTTAGTTTGGGGTGAGATATATCATAGCTAGCCGAAGACATCTAAAATAAGAGATCTAGCTAAATTCTGTCATGGACACTTGCAGGTGACAGCTCATCATGAAGGAAATTAATGGAAGGAATAATGACTTGTGAGAGTATTTCTCTGTCTCAGGTAATAAAAATTACCTACATCACTATTTCAAACAAAATTTCTTATATTCATTGACTCTTATCTTTAATATATATCTCTTATCTTGATTATTCGTGATGGAATTTACTCTTTTCTTACTATAAGAAATTAACTAAAGAAAAGTCCATTTCATAGATGCATATTTTTCAACTTTTCTTACAACTGCTTAACAGAAATAATGGGGTATAACCAGACAATTTTTGGAAGGATTAAGGATAATCTTGCTATTTTATGTCAAATCTCTTGATAATTTCTTGGTCCTTTCTCAGGTGTTTACGAAAGATAGAGATAAGTATCTCAAGCACAAAAATGTAGTCCAATCAAAAGGAGTTTCAAAGGTATAACATAAACATTATTCACACTGAGATTATTCTTTGCATGGGTATTACAGTAATGATAGTGTTCACAATACTTTTATGTGTTTTCCCATTGTTTTTAATTTTTTCAGTGATATATACTAAATAATCAGAAGAGCTTCTAAAAGCAGTTCTATTATTGCTGCTTTTTTGGTTTCTGGGTTTTTTTATTTTTAAGATTATGGAATAGGTTAATAGAGGAAATTTTCAATTTCAGGTGGTTAATGAGGAAATAAATGCACAAGTCCATCTGTTATGAAATCCCCTCCATGTCTTGTACAACACATAAAGCACTTTCCAAAATTTTTAATACTTTCTTCTTTTTCCTCTGGAAGGGAGAAGATGGTTTTGGATAATCCTAAATTAAGTCAAACTTCCAAGATGAAAGTGACCAACAACTATACTGAGTAACATGTCAGGCTGCTGGTCAACAAAACCATTTGATTCAGAGCATTGAAAGGAAGGACTTCAATATCCCCATCACTGTGTCCTTAAAAACAGGTTAAAAAGGGAATGACCTCTGGCCAAAATTTGTTTCCCCTTTCTCTTTTTAGTTGTCTTCTCTCTCTCAAAGTTATTGAGTATGAGGAGATGTTCAACAACAATACAAAACCCTTGCGCTTAAGCAGAGAGGTATCAAGCTGGAAATACAGAGGTCTGTAGGAGTGCTCCAGAAAGAGGTGGCCCTAAATAGTCTGATTTGGCCTAAGAACACGATTCCAGAAGCATGGGGCTGTTTACAACAAACACTCAGACACAACTCTCCCATGCCAACCTCTTAGGATTTCTCAGCCTTACACTGTGAAACTCCATACAGAAAGCAGATGAATTAACTTCTGCAAGGAGCTGATTACCACAGAGAAGGTGATACACACAGTCATCTGTTGTCCTTGTTTTTAGTCAAATGACCTTTCTGAAGGCAGACACTGTATTGCATAGCTCTGTATTTCGTTTCTTGTCTTTATTGCCTAACTTACTACACAGCTTTTTCAGTGGTGTGCCAATTGAGAGTGGTGCATCTTCATTCCAGATACCGGAGCAACCAGGACAGCTCGAGAGTGCTCATAGATGTACCTTAAGCAGACCCTGGGACCTGACTAACCAGGACAGATGGGAGGTGATCGTTCATAGATTCTTGTTTCCAGCATAGAGTACTTTTTTCTTTTTGAAAAAATGTAGATGAATTTGCATTTTTCCCCTTTTCTTAGGCATTGGAACACTGTCGTGCTCATTATAAGGAAACAAAGTAGCACACAGTTCATTCAAAACTAAAAATTTCTATAGGCAATAGAATTTCTATGCGCGTGGTTTTACTGCGTTCAGTGGAGAAGACTAAATCCTTCTAAATCTCTGGCTCTCTTAGCCTAAAAAAGACATGATGGTAGCATGAGATTTTGCTTGGAGAAGCTGTGTGCAAAATGCATGGCAAATTGGAATTTGCTTGAACCCTCAGTTACAGAAATACCTTTTTGCCACCTAGTCAAACGAAATGACTATTTCTTTTGTGTTTTCCTGTGTAGTCAGAAAACTAACTGTATTCTATAGTACGTGACTCCTGTGTTAAAAGTTTAATCTAAATTTTCTTTTTTTTTTTTTTCCTGGGATCTTAGTTAGCATGAACAATTAAAATTAGGTTTTTAATCTGCATATGAGCAACATCATGCAGCTTTTGAGAGATGCACATTGTTGTGGTATGTTCTTTTATATAAAACCCAGGCGAAAAGAAAAGAAAAGAAGGAAACAAAAATAAAAAAGAAAAGAGAAATTTCTTTAGCTATTCACTATTATTCTCTTCACAAAAATATGAACCAAACCAAACCAAACAAACCCAAAGAACAAACAAACAAAATAAACCACAAAGAAACAAACGAAAAAAGAAAACAAAAAAGAACCCAAAGAAACAAAACAAAAAAAAACCCAAAATCCTTACTGATGGTGTTTTGGGGCAGAATATGACAGAAAAATAATGCTATTGTTGCATCACCTTGCTTCCACTATTTAGGCTCAAATGTCTCTAGGGTAGGTACTGGTGCTATTTTAGTTACTGTGAGTAATAGGATTAAAACACTAGTTGGAACTCTTCTGATGTGTCAGACTATCCAATAAATGCAGTGTGTGTGCTGTAGGGTCCCTTAAGGCAGTTAACATAGCCATGTAGCTAAGCAGCTACTGCACTGCTTCTCCCTTGCAGATGAGGTATTCAGATGCTTAGTCAGAATAATTTAGCAGCTCCTCTGAGAAACCAGAGCTGTTCAAAGAAATGCTATCAGGAGTGAGGATCTCATCTGATGTTTTTCCACCTCTTCATAGATTTTTTTTTTCTTCAAGCTAGCTCATATTCTACCTGAAGTGCTGAAGTTCCTTGCTGCAAATTCAATTTGCCTTCAAATATTTGGCACTGCTTCAAGGAAACTGATCAAATGATCAAGTTCACCTTGATCCCTTAATTTTGAAATTGCTTGGCTTGCTCTTTTTCCCACAGTGTTGGGTCAAGATTTTCTTCCCAGGGTGAGTTTCAGTTCATATTCTCTATTTTCACTAGCTGAGTTGCCGATTTCTAGAATGTCTGTCAATTCAGATTTTTTTAACATGTCAGGCTGCTTGCCCTTGAATGTTTGCCAGTATAAGAAAAAGGGAAAACATCCAACCAACTGAAGGAAGAAGAGAGTTCCAAGTGTGCAATGAGAAGATGAGTTCAAAAGGATACATCTTTTTTTTTTTTTTTCCAGTTTCTGGGCTTAAACTTAATCTGAAGCTACAGCTGTGAGAAACGGCACCTTCAGGAGAAGCCCTTCTGTCACCAACATCTTACCTAGCAGGAATCTAAGGAAAGCAGAATGGCCTGATGGTTTTCTTTTCCTTTGTGTCACTATGTGAAAGAGCATATGGGGCTTGGAATGCTAATTATGGGTATAGAACTGTATAAAGAAATTGTGCCCTCAGCACTGAACTCCCCTGTGTGGATTAACTCGACCAACCATCGGCACTGAAGGGAAAGCGCTGCTCTTTGAGTGTCCTCGGTTTGAACTAAAGAGCCAAGACCTGTCAGTAGACAACTCACATCTAATGCAGATCAAGCATAAAAGAAGATTAAAACTGCTATTGCCAAAGGATATATGCTTATATTAATACAGCCAGGGATCTGCATGGATATAGTCATTTCTCCACAACAAATTATTTCTCTTGTTTATCTGTTTCTCACTGCCATGATATGTTGCTCAAAGGTGAGGTATTGTTTCTTCATAGCAAAGGCAAATTCCACTTGCCAGACTTTTAATTCAGATCATCCTTGATTAGTAATTTTGTAACTCATATTATCATACTGTAAATCATCATCTCACTAAGACAATATTTGTGTGTAAAATTATTTTCTTCCCATCACAGATGATCTGTCTCCTTAGTGTGTATGGCTCTAAATTCCTTTGTAGAGGACATATGCTTTCTCCCCTGACTATAGAATAATGCATTCTTAAAAAGGAGTCTAATGAAAGTAACATGGTTTCACCAGACTAAATTTAGATAAATATGAATATTGTGCAATAACTTTTCTTATCTCCGAGCAATAATGATTCTCTTTTCCTTATGCAGAAGATTTTAACAAACTTTTTTCTTTTCACACAAAGGGAAAGAAGGTCAAATATACTTGCGGGAATCTTTACCAGTAAGGGAACAGGGGAAATACAGTGTCTATCAGAAAGTATGGACAGTACTGGAGTAGGACAAAAGGAATTTTTGCTCACCCTTTTCTAGATTCTTCAGCAAGGATGAAGTATTCAGTTTGAATAATTCACTTTAATTCAACTAACTTGAAACAATTAGGTTTATTTTCTGATAAAATTGAATCAACTCTAAATGTATTTACTGCAAGATTCTACACTATTTGTTGGATGACACATAAGAGTACAAGTTTTTTTTTACAAATAAGCTGATGTGGGTTGATAGGTTTTATTTTGTTTGTGTTGTCTTTTGATTCACTAGAATGGGAATTTGTTTCTCATTCTTCGTAAGTTTTACAACAAATGCACATGACCACACATAGCTTACAAAGGCAATCATTTAATCTAGTCTAAAAACATCATACATAAAAAAGTGACTTCATATTTGAAAACAGAGCCTTCCTTCCTTCCTTCCTTCCTTCCTTCCTTCCTTCCTTCCTTCCTTCCTTCCTTCCTTCCTTCCTTCCTTCCTTCCTTCCTTCCTTCCTTCCTTCCTTCCTTGGGGGCACTGCCTTTTCAATAAAATTGTGTTTTGAAAGCTGGGATAACACGACATGCTAAACTAGAATTAAAACTCATCCCATGCAATTTTTCTCATAATCCTTTAAAAATAACCTTATATTGCATTTTATTTTCACTTATGTGTTACTAAGGATATTTTTGCAGATGAGCTGTGCTGCCAGATGAGGTATTTCCAAAAGCACTTTGCTGACAGATAATTGACCATTTGACCATTGGTCCATATAGCTGTGGAGCTGTGAGTGTAACATTCAACTTCCTTTTTTAATATATGTATTCTTCTGCTTGCAATTTCATAGCATTCTGGAATGTCCTTTCCCTGCAGAATTTTCAAGAAAGAGCAGAGTAACAGAGGTTATCTGTGAATGTAATGAAAAGTCTCATAGGAATCACTCTGCTCATACAATGTCAGTGGTGGTGTGAGCTTTGCTGTGATTTTATTCCAAGCTTGCAGAGCTCTGATTCCTAGTGTATGATTCCTTTTTATATTCTCTAGTTCAAGTCATGTCATTTGTTTCCACTAAGACTCTCTTACTTTACTCTCTCAGTACATCTAAAATCAACTATCACATTTTAATTCTAAATTGGACTGCAAAAACTTAAAATGTTATTCTACAGGTGTTTAGACATTATTTATTAAAATATTCTTCATTTTTAAAAAGTATTCAAAAAAAAAAAGAAAATAGTATTGTTTCTGTTGAGAGTTCCTATCTAATTTTGTAATTAATAATTTATTATAATAAGAAATCAGCAGTAAACTACAACAGCATATAAATATTAATTGCATTTTGCTTTACTTTTTATGAGTTTATGATCCCATTATAGTTCATGATACAGCAGTCCCAAGTAATTCATTATATATCTTCCATATCAAGATGTCACAAGCATGTGTAATGGGACTTATCAGACTTTCATATGGTCTGGTTTTGACATAGATTATTGTATTTATTTTTCTCATACCACTTCTAAAATATTTTTAAGAACATGAGGTATTCCTGATTTGAAAAACATTTGTAGATCAAAATATCCAATATTATCTAAAAAGATAAAAATATATGTGCTGATTAAACTTTTGTACAAACTGTCAGGGAAGTTTCTGGGAAATATCTGCACATTTCATGCCTTTAAATTCAGATCTTCAGAACAATAAACCTTGTGAATCTGAAGTTACACTTACCTTAAGCACAAGCATGATAAAGCATTAAGCTGGTGAAATATTACAGCTTGCACTATATTTTTAATTAAAGAAAAAAAAATTAGTTTTGGATGTAATACCAGTTGACCAACTGGAAATTTATCTCATCTACAGAATCGAGCTTCATTTTTGTTCCAACTAGTAAATCAATTATCAAGAATGATAGGCTGCATGTGGGGGAAAGAGGGAAAAACCTCTTTTACACTTGTGGACACAATTTAAATATTACTTTAGTATTTGAGTAACTAACAGCAGAAACCACTGAATGTCTATAGCATTTGCAAAAATCCACTGCTCCACAACAAAAATTAATGAGAAGTGGAGCTCTTGTAGTGCTTTGTAACCCATGGCATATTTTCAGAATTAAACCATAGGGCAAGAATGGTGTGGAAGTGATTCTACAAAGACAGAAAAGGGCAGATGGATGTGGCATTAATGAAAAAGAATAATGGTCCTCAGAAACCAGAATGACCATGTTAATGTACCTAAAGCCCTGAGTGTGTTCAGCATGTACTATTTACTTCAGAGGCTTGCTCAATTTGAATTGTTAAGTAGTTTATGTAAAACTCTCATACCTACTCAAGTCTCATATTCCTCAAACATAATGGTTCCACTGCTTCTATTAATGACTAAAATTGCACAGACTCTTCAAGAACTTCACTCTGGTTCTCCAGGCAAATATTTCTGGAGTTTATGCTTTCCTTCCTCCTATATCTGTGCACATTGTCATTCAAGATAACTGAAGTTCAGTTTGCACAAAATCTATATAATGGAGGCTGTAAACGTTTCCACCTGTAACTGAGTAACCTACACATAGAGAAAAGTTATGTTGCTACTGTAATAACTGTATCCAACTACAAAATCTTTTCCTAATGCATAGGGTGCAATTAAAGGAATATGTTGTTGCACTTTCATAGTAATTCAAGTAAACTCACTGCTTTTCTTTAGTATTCTCCAGCTTAGTGCTCTAAGAACTACAAGTTATCAAAAATAAAATTATTCTAATGAGTTTCATAGCTCCATATTGATTATAAGAATGAAATAGAAAAACACTTGACTGTAAATATGCCAAAGACTCCTGACACTATACTTTTAACTCTTTCGTATTTTGATCTTTTTTATGACTTCCTTCACAAGTTTTCATTTGCTAACCCACAATGTCCTTACTCCTCAAGGTCTTCTTTAGAAAGTATAATTTTCTGTCTTTTCAGTGAGCGATAACAACATGTGTCATTGGCATTTATTATTACATGCTGAACTTCATGGTAGGAAGTCAGATATTCACTGTAACTTTCTCTGTTGGCCCAACTGAGCAAAGTTGTACTGCTGAAGCCAACTGAGCCAAAGTTGTACTGCAGTTGTAAGTTTACTACCATTTTATCTTCTCTTCTTTCCCACTTAAAAATATCTGTTTTTCAAAATATCTAGCTGGAAAAAAAATATTAATTGCCTATTTCTAGGTAACAAGACCAAAACCAAAACCAAACAAAACCTAAACAAACAAAAAAAAGAAGTAAAAAAATTTACAAATTCTACACTATAGTAAATAAAAAGGCCCTTTCCACATACAAAGCCATGCCTTTAGGAATTTAATTTATCAGTGTAAAACCCCCATCAAAAATAAAATAGCAATATACCAGCATTTTAGGAAATTATTATGGAAAAGTAATTCTCTTTTAAGACAGCTCTTCCTTAGAAGCTTGCTGCACACAACACAAAATCCAGATTAAATGTAAGTACAATAAAACATGACTTCATGCCAGAGTTCATGAAGAAAGTTTATACAAAAGTTTCTTTATAAATACCCATCTTCCAGCGACATATTCTTATGGTAGCATTCCAGCCAGTTCTTATTCAAGTGCTCTGTTTAATTCCATTATGGAGGAGTTTATTTGCTCGATAGACATAATAGTCAATTAATGCTAACACATGCTAAGTCCTGTAACATCTTCTACTCTGACACCCAACCAAAAGTACCTTTGATAGTGTCAATGTTTCACATTCTAAATTTAGACAAAATAATTATCTGGAGACTGATTGGGTTTTATGCATATCAGCAGCCATTCATACAGAGGGATCTGCTCTGGTCCATTGTGTTTGTAATCCATGGATTACACTCTGAGTACGGGCTGACAGGAGCAACAGTAACAGCTCCATTATGGCCTCTCATCCCAAATAACCATGAATTTCAAAACATTCACTGCTCTATTTCTGTGAGCTTCTATTTTCTGTTCCTTCTTCTAAATATTTATAAATAAAAATACAAATGAGATACAGAAATCACAAAATGGTCCCAAATGATAAAATTTTAGAAATGTTGTTAAAGAAAAAAAGAAAAAAAAAGTCAGGTGTGAATACCTTTGCTGATTATATTATTTAAGGTTCCAGCGCCGAAGCATCTTTTACTTCAACCTAGTCTGAGGCCAATAAAATCTTAATAAAAAGAAAATAAATGGAAGCTTGAGAGGGCTAAATGTTCTTTTTAACAGAAAAAAAATCCAGCAACAACAACAGAAACCAGCAAAGTGATAAGAGCTTCAACGAGGATTCAGGCTTATACAGATGGGAGTATTCTTGACTGTGATATACATATATTAGGTTAATTCATATAAAATGAGGAATCTCTGACTTCCCCTACTAATTTGTAACATACATTTTTCCCTGGTCCAAAATCGTAAGATATTGAAACACTTTACCCTGATGCTTAACACTCTCAAGATGATAATCTGCTGCTAACCATCCTACATATAAAGTCGTTATTGGAATACAGTTATTATTAATACTGATTTTTCTTTTTATCTTGGCACAAGATGATTTTGAAGCCTCTGATAATACTGAACAGCCTCGGTGAACAGCTTGAACAATGGTTTTGCCAGGGGCACTGTGTTCTGCAACAGTGATTGATGGCAAACTCCACATTTGTCAACTTCTATCTAATATATTGATGCAAAACCAGTGTAGGACCCTCATAAGCCACAAAGCCTGATTCCATTTTCTGGTCCAATAGTAACCACATCAGCCCCAAGAATGACCCAAGAGAAAGGACAACTAATTTTTCTCATTTATTCTGTTGAGTCAGCATGCAGTACAAAATATTTATTTCTATAATATTGCTAGTCTGTACAAGAACAACAATATACCAAGCAATTATTACTATGGGTTCTATTTACAATTTATTTGTTTAAGAGATAGTTTGTCTCTGCTTTCTGCTTCAGTCAGTCAGAATCCAGCTTTTCCTTAAATTTCAGATCTTTAGAAGCCTTTTTTTTCCCCACTTCCATAAGTATATAATGAATCTAAAAACAAAGACCTGATAAATTTTGGTGTAGTATTCAATTCAGGACGAATGATATCCCTTTAGTAATGTAGTTTCCAGAAGAAATCACTTTTCACTTTTTTTTTTTTTTTTTAATGTAAAGAAAGTTTACTTGATAAAAGGATTGCACAAATATATTCTAGCATGACTTCAAGAAAATTTTATCCATGTTTCTGGGAGTTATACTATTTTCAACAAAATATCTGTGTTGTGTCTGATCATCAAAGTCACATAGTACTATTGCTGTATTCTCATTAAAACTTTGCCTAATTCAAGCTGTCAAAGTGATTACCTAAATTCCTCTGCATAGATTAATTTGCATGAGCATTGTTAATGCTTTTTTCCTGCAGATTTATTTTTTCTGTTGGGAATTTCATCCGAATGTATATATTTGTACATACAAAATTAGCACAATTGAATATATTTTAAAGACAATATGTCATCTTTAATAAAAAGAAATAGTCCCTTTAGTTACTCATTTGATGACCTGTTCCAATAATAAAAGAGTTAATATATTCCATATGTGACATCTGTCTTTTCATTTATTTTGAATGGATCTGATATATATACCTTAAGTCAGCTTTACTTTCTTCTAAAACATAAAAAAAATTGCTTTAGAGATCATAACTATGTATATAATCAAGTATAATTTTTTAAACTAGGTACTGGAGGTTGATTGCAGTCACAATGCAACTATGTTGGAGGGCAAAGGAAAAATAATGAAATATTAACCCAGAGGAATTTTTTTTCTCTAGGTATACATCTAAATAATTTTGTTATCATCCTGTCCCATCATCCTGATCATCCTGAGCTTATGAATATGCTAAATATTTTTCCCACTGGAAATATATATATGGGCTCTGAATTTGTTATGGTTTCTCACTAAAATTCACAGATCAAGGATTTCAAAGTGTACATATAATATGTTGTTAATACAGAACTGAAAAGCCTTGCTATTTCAAGATATTGTTTTGCATCCTAAAACTTTTTGGATATAATAGACTGCCCATCTATGAATAAGCATGTGCTTAATTCTGTTCATTTAATCTTTAAATTCTCTGACAGTACATGTGATAAGTGATGACACATTTAATACATTCCAAAAATTGTACGTCTTCTTTGCTCTAAAGGAGAAGCAAGCTCACAAGTTGATCGGTAAATAGACTTAGGATAACCACACTACAACCAATAGACTTGGGCAGGACATATTTCTATGAGCTACTTCTAAATTCCAAATGTTTGACCATACCACTCATGAACTAACATTTCCTTCTAACTTTTACATTGTGTCATTGCTACAGTGTAGGGATGCCTTTAGTAGAGGAGCATTCCTTTGCTTGAAAATTTTGTGAACAATCATCATCTTTCCATGCTGAAGATCACTGAAAAAAATTTCCCTTGTAATAAACATGTCAATAAATATTGCAAGGGATCCATATGGATAAACTACTAGTTCTCTTTGAGGTCTCAATTTTGCAATACGCATTGATTCTATTGTTGCTAAGTGAAAGAAAACAAAACTTATATATAAAAAAATCTATATTCTTAGAAGGGTTATGGGTAATAAAGTTGGTAAAATACACATAAGCATGAAAAATCTTTATGGAAATGCATACATCATTTTCATTTTATGACAATTTTGTGATCAATGACATCCAAATTCTGTTTATTGATCTGAAAACTTGAAATGCTTGATCAAAATACATATTTTATATAAAATGCCTTGATTGATGTTTGTATCCCTCTGTCTGCTAAAGACGAATAAACTTTGATGCTTTTCTGAATCTGTAAATGTAAGAATAAAGCTTTCAGAGTTAAAATCTAAGGCTTTGCATGCAGTAGCTTTACAATACACAAACACTTTAAGGGCTCTGGATTTCATTACCAATTAAAAATTGGAAAGATCCTAGGTTTAGCCCTGATTATGCTATAAAGCTTATCTGTATCTTTGTCTTTCATTCAGAGACTGTTGAGTGTGCGTACATATAGAAAATGTTATATATATGCATTACTAGATATATTTAAAAGAGAATCAGAATACATAATTATATGTTTATCAGTCTTAAGGAATGAAGGCCAAACTGAAAGACATCAGTCTCTGCTTTTGATTCATTCCATGCTCTGCTCTTTTAGTAACCACTGTCACTTGGAAATATTTCATGTAAGATTTGTACTGGAAAAAAAAAATTAAAAATAATTTCTTATAAACATGATAAAAATCATTAAAATCAAACCAAAGATAGGAAAGAATAAATAAATAAATAGTCCACTGCTCTGTTAACATGATTGAATAACAAAATATGTAACAAAAATGCTCCAGACTTGTTCTGTTTAATTAGCTGGCCTTAGGTATCTGTCCTGGTTTTGGCCAAGGACAGGTTTAATTTATGCAGTAGCCAGGAGAGGTATGGGCAGGACCTGATGTTATTCTATATTCTATATTCTAGAATATATAAAAATAATACAATGTACAGGGGGTGACTGAGGGGTGAGGAGGAATGGGTCCCTGATGGTCAGGCCAGTGATGAAGTAAGTGGTCGGGGTAATGTCCAGTTCCATACGGTGAGCATTTGTCTGTGAATCATTCACCTCTCTCATATGCTCTGTAATTAATAATGCTGCTGTTACTGTTCATTTTCTTATTTCGTTTGCTGTTTCCAGTAAATTTTTCTTATATCAACCCTTATCTTTCCCTTTTGTGCTTCCAGTCCTCCTCTGGAAGAAGGGAGAGAGGGGAGTGAGTGAGAGACACATTGTTTGGAGTGTTTCAGTGGGAACACTAAATTAGAGAATACCATTCCTGAACTACAACAATCTCCAAGAAGTTGGGTTGGTTCAGTGGAGTTAATATTCAAATGAAACAGGGATACCACTACTCAGGTATATACAAATTGGTAAAATCCTTCGTAAGAGATTCAGTGTCATGGAACAGTTCACTGAAGGAAGTTTTGAGCTGTTGAAAAACAAGAAATACCTTTTTCTTAAGAGGGTCTTTACCTCTTGAAAACAAACAAATCAAGGTCTAAAAAATCAGATTTACAATTATTTTCTTGTATAATAATCCAAATGTCGTAATAGAAAAAAATCCAGAAAACATGCTGAAACCCCTAACCCTAACCCCAACCTCAACCTCTACCAACCCAACAGATTCTGTGATTCCACTGAAAGAAAAAAAAAAATTTCTTCCTGGCATATGTTTATGGAATGATCTATAGTTGTAATCATTAGTGCAGTGCAATAGGGGTACATCTGAGAAAGGAACAAAGCTGGTGTTGGGCATCAACTATTTCGTATTTTCTTCAGGAGTACTTTCCTGATGAGAAATAAAATACTGGTGCTGATTGAGGAGGTAGAGAGCTGTTACTTATTTACTATCCTATGACTTATAATTAGATGTTGGCCTCAATATGTGGAACAAATACTGAGCTGGGACTATTTCTTTGTTAAAGTCACATTGAGGCGCTGACCCTGGGCTCATCAGATGAAGGAGCTGAGAATAAAACACAGATGAGATTCAGTATAGGTATTGCTGCTATAGGAAGGACAACATGAATGAACAGGTAAAGGTTTTGCTTTGAAACGATAATGATAAGTATCTGAGGTAATTCTCTTTAATGTCACAGGGTTATTTTTGCTATTTAATAATTCAGATTATTCTGTGTCTTAACAATACCAAAAAACTGAAGGGCTGAAGGGGAAAGAACCTTTTCATATCTATTCTCTATCAGAAGAATTTGGGGCACGATTATACAATAACACTAGGACCCTGAGGGCTGATATATCAGTACATTGTTTTAAGGCTAAGAAATAAAATTGGTGGCAGAATACATTTGCCCTAAAGAATTTCCGTTCTAAAGTTTCTTTCCTCCAAAGCAGTTCTATGTATGAACAGATATCAGATACCTATTGCAGCTTGTCAAAGTTTAACAGTCAAAAATAAAAGGAATAAAACACTAAGAAGCCTGAAGAAAGTGCTATTAAATTTCATTTGTTAAATATTCTTTAAAAATTCAGTTTCATTAAAATGTCTTCTTTATGCTGGACTTATATGGAAATATTGGATATATTAATTAAGTACACTTGTATTTGAAACAAAGTACAATGTTATAGACATTTTCACATGAGTATTGTCAAATTCTTTTAGCAACCATAAAAAGTAAGAAGACTGTTTGACAAAATAAAGAGTAAAATTATTAAAAGTGCATACCTATACATTAGCTAAAAATGCTTTTATCTTAGAGCACCATGGTAGCTTCTATTAAATCTGAAGTGATCTGTTCCTTTTGTGTCAGGTGTGATAGATTTACACAGATAAAACTTTCCCCAGACATTTCTTCAGTGACTATGAGAGGTGATTTAAGAAGGAATCACTATGTTTTTATTGGAAAGTAATTCATTTACTATGCTATGGTCCCAGCAAGGGTTCTGATCCCCTGCAATGATGTACGATGGCTCTGTAATGTGGGCTACTAAGGGGAAAAAAGAAACCAGAAACCATCAAACACTTTCCAAAACTATGTATCAGATTTTAGCTAGGGGAAAAGATCATGTAGGGCTTAATCCAGCACATCAAAGTAGTGTAGATATAAGATGCTGGAAAAAGAAGACTGGCAGAAATCAGTGCCAAATAGAAGCTTCTGTTTTGATGTTTAAATTTAAGATGTGCTAAACATCTTGAAAACAATTATTGGTGATTAGTTCAAACTGCTGGTTCCTGAAAGATGCAGATGGTACAGCAGTAATGACAGTAATTACAGTTCAGATACTTTAAATCTACTTGCAATCTATGCACTTTAAAACTTTTATGAATAAGCGAGATTGAAAGTGTGTGTGCAAAAATAAAACTCCTCTGTCCTGTACCCTGTTTAACAGAGAACTTACTTGAATATCCTTAAAAATTAGGCACTTTAAATAAAAACTAATGTGTCTGAGATATTGTCCTGGTTTCACCTGGGATAAAGCTGGCATGTGATGAGCAATCACATTGTGCATCCCTTGATTTTTAAATAATAATAATAATAATAATTATAGTAATAATATCATTGCTATTGTTAAGGTTAATTTTAACGTTAATGTTATTGTTATTTTCTTCCTTTTCTGTCCCATTAAACTGCCTATCTCAACCTACAAATTTTACTTTTTTTTTTTCTCAATTCTCTCAACCATCCCACTGCAGAGGGGGCTGAGGGGGTGTGGGTGTGGGTGTGGGTGTGTGTGTGTGAGTGAGCAGCTGTGTGGTCTTTAGCTGCCTGACAAGTTAAACCACAACAGACATACATAGAACATGCGCATAGAAAGAGAATCCATCCCTCAGTACAGTTTTGGTTTTGGGTGGTGTTTGTAACACCTGTATATTCAACAATAATACAAGGGCCTGAACGCTTTTTATTGTGATTTATAACAATGTAAAAATATTCTCCTCTGCTATTCTGCTTGCTGTTATTTGAAGTAAACAATCCAGACAACATCAACAATATGAATGTGAGCTGTGTAAGTCTTCTGCAAAACCTCACATTAAAGAGAAATTAATTACATCTCTATTTTGGCAAGATTTCATTCTCAAAGAGTTTTCACTCAAAACCTGAAAAAAAGGGCTAAGTATTTAGGTTGAAATATATTAGTGGTCAGTTTCGATCACAGAACAAGGCAATGCAATCTTAATAAAGACAGAAAGTCAAAGTCAGCATTAATTAGATATACATAGGTTTAAGATCACAGATGTAAAAACAGAATTGCTGATTCAGTGCCCATTTTAGTTAAAGAGATCAAAAGAATGATTTAGGAGGCTATATGTTTCCTTGTAGAGCAATATGACAATGAGGTATTAAGACAAGTAGGACAGGAAAAAATTTTATAAATTTCTACCTATTAATATACAGACATTTATTGAGGGAAGTACCACCAAAACCCAGAATCATGCCAGAAAGACAAAAATCTTTATTAAGAAACTCTCAAAGGAAACATAAGCAATTAACTGTAACAGTTTACATTAATGAATAGAAATGTGCTGCAACATATTTTATATATACATTCATCTGTTAAATATGTAAGCATGCAGAAAATTTCATTAAAAAATGAAATATCAGTATTTCAAAGGCATTTTCAAAAGGATATATGAGGTTTCTTCTTAATAAGTAAATGTGTCTCAAAATATTGCATCAAAGTATTCCATTACATTATTTATGAAGCATTCTTTCACTAGTAAACTCCTGCCATCTATATGATTGTTTTGTATTTTTTTCCCTTCTAAATGCTGATGAAAATTTAAGGATGCCTACAACCATATAAATGACAGTATGTGCAAAGGAAGCTTGAGGCTTTTGTTGCTCACTTTGCTCACTTCCCAGCTGGAGACCTCATGGGTGGTTTACCTTACCGGTAATTTAGCTTCAACAAAAAAGGCCTATTTTTGCCTGCTCTACTTCAAGTTATACTTTATGTCTGTCCTCAGGCTGACTCAGTAACCACCTTTTTTCTCCAGAACAGATGAATCTAAATTGTTGAACATATACAACCTGTCTTTACATCATTGTATGACAAAGCATAGATATTCCCAGCACTGAAAATAGATACGGCATTCTGTATCTACAAATGTGAAAATACTTGCATGATTTCAAGCATATGCAGTGGCTCAGGTTCTGTGTTTGTCCATGTGTGTAAGCTATCTAACCCCTTTTGTTCACATCGAATTAATGTGTGTTCTGCTTTTCACTGTAGGAATGGTGTATCTGGTCCACATGGAGATTTACTGAGGTAAAGAAGAGCTGTAGTGACCTGCCCGAGGCCATACAGGGATACAAAATTATGCTGCTAAAAGTACTTTGAAAATTATTATTAACTTTTTTATTAGGTATCATGTTCAGTCGTCAGAATCTTCCCAAGTGCTTTGCAGATTTTTAAATTACATATGCTAAAGAGTGTGTGTATATGGTTGTGTGTAGTGTGATTTTCTTTGTGCATTTGCATTCATGCTTCTTTTTAATTTACATGGGCTTTTTCTTTCACAAATCTCTAGAACATTTTGTATTTCAGTTAAATCTAAACTATGGGAAAAATGTGCTTTGACTTTTTAGTCAGGATTGTTCTTCCTGAAAGAAAAAATTTTATAATGCCCCTCAAAAAACCCATGAAAAAAACAAATCAACAAAAAACTCTGACAATCAAATACAAAGATAATTAGAGAAGTATATAGTAATAAAAGTAATTTTATTAAAAATGTCAAGTAGGATCTATCTCTAAGTTTGTATAAATAAATTGTGTTGGTACCTTATGCAAGATTAGAGAATGGTAGTACTGTTGGTACCTTATGCAAGATTAGAGAATGGTAGTACTGATAGCCTGTAAGGAATTAAACTTTGGGGAAGATCTTAGTACCGGTAGTTTCCACATGAGTCTTGTAAGTTACAAGAACACAGTCAGGACATAAACATAATATATGAATGTGTCTAAATGATGCTGGAAAGGATTATAGGATGTGCATACTTTTATCGTCTCACTTTTGAACACACAGGTGGCAAGCAAGGAGCACAGATACCCTGCCTCCCACCATACCTACGCACCAGGAATGTGTAAGTAAGCTGCAAGGGGAGGAATAAGAAGTAAATAAATTAATTCTCCGATGCAGAACTGTGTTTCTCGAAGTCCAAGTGCACAAAGGAAATTTAGCAGTAGTGGGCAAAAATGACAGGATAGAACAGTATATTAATGACAGGTTTGTGATGAGCATGAGCATAACTACTCACTGAAGACACTGGTCGAGTAGTTTTGGTAGAGAGCCGATAGGGAGGGGAAAGAGAAAGACAATAAGAAAGAGGAGCCCCATCCTTAAGGAATTTAGTTCATTATGAACTGGAAAAAAATCTGCAGAAAATTACGTATGTCAGACAAAAGCTAGAAGTGGCAAAAAAAATCAGCAAGAGCAAAAGATTAGATATACAGCAAATGTAGTATGATCCAGAAGAACCCATCCAGCAATAAAAATATCCTTGTAATTCTTGCTTCCTGAAAAATAAAGACACTACATTAGATCTTCTGCGCCAACTTATTTGTTCTTTAATAAAAATGACCTTTCAAGATAATATCAGTTTAAGAAAATCCTCATATGAAGGCAGATCTATAGCTATTTCCAGACTTCAGGATAAGTGGCAATACAACTCTGCCAAAAAAAATTGATTTTTATCACGCCAAAAAAAATTGATTATTTCATATAATTTTCCTCTTAAATATAAACAAAATACCTCTTCTGAAATATAATAGAAAAGACTCTGTCAAAAACACTGTGATTTTTTAAAAGGAAAACCTTGTTTTGCAAATATTTGCAAAACTCTTTGCTGTACCAGAATTTCAAAGGCACAGAAACAACCAAGTAAACAAGATTTAAACCCTCTGAAATCAGGCCTTACTCACTCTCTCTGTGTTAGTTCTTCTTGAGGAGCAAAATAATGGACATTTTTTCTGTATAATTTCTTCTTAATTATAATTTTATCATTTTACTTTTGGTACAATATTGAACCTCAATCTATTACTGAATCACCACTAAATTTATTTAAAATTAAGTGAACATTGCAACTAAGACCGATCTCAAAACACTTCACCCTGATATTTTAGCTTTTAGTAAACATGGAGAAAAAGAAAGACATTTCTTAATATTTTAACACTTTTCTACTCATCTTCTTCCATTGCTGTTTTTTTTGCCTTTCTCTGCCATAGCCTGCTCACTTTTTTTTCTTTCCAATTAAGCTTTCAAAATGGTAACTTAAGTAGTCTATTTGGATTCACAATGTTCAGAAATTAAAAGAGGTATTGTCTATTTTTGCATTGTAATTGGTTAATTCATTTGGACATAGTACTATATACCTACCTTTTTAACATTAATTTGGAACATTGCTTCTTTTTTTTTTCACACCAAGAAATTGCTTTGGCTTTAAAAAACACTTCTCACTTCAGCAGGATTGCTTATTATTCCAGTCACACTCTCTTCAATTTTCTTTCTCCTGTCTAATCAGCACGATAGAGTTCAACCTCTAATCTGCTTAGAAAGCACCTATATAGACCACATGAAAAGTACATGTGGAACAGTATCTTAACAAAATACTCATGCCCTGAATACTGCCAGTCATTTCAACTCAACTGGTTTGAATACCCAAATGAAGCATAAATTTCCCATTGGTTCTGTGCAATTGTCAGAGCGTTTTATGTTCAATCCTCAGCATGGGCTTAAGGGAATGCATCCAGGTTTGCAGCAAACAGTCCCATAGTAGTACCTAAAGATTAGAATTTGTGAGAAGTTTGTTTATCAGTGTTTGTAATAATGGTGAAAACGATGACTGCAGCTCTAATTAAAAAAAAAAAAAACAAAAAACCAAAACAAAACAACAAAACCCTTGGGAGGATTTGTTTTGATTTGTTTTGTTTTGTTTTGTTCTGTTTTGTTTTGTTTTGCATTGCAAGACTGGTGTGACATTTGTTAGGTATCTACCACATAGTGCAATATTTTATTTGGCTTTATTTTAGCATTTCAACTATATCTTCCAATATAAATACACAGTTTATAGATTTAATGAAGAAAGATCTATATAGGTTGCTAAGAATAGACATAAAGTAATTGAATAGCTTTTTTCATCCCCAGAAATCTGGGTTCTTTTCTCAGCTCATTCATCATCTTTTTTGATATCTTTTTCTTTAATATTGCATTTGCACAAAATTTTAAATGTTGAAAAGCAGTCAAAGTGGTGACTAAAAGTTCAATCACTTTCACTTCAATTGCTTTTCTTGAGAAACTATCCAAGAGATGATGTCTCACTGACAGGAAGATTTTCATGGTGCTGATTTTAAATATTCCTTTCAAAAATTCATTCTCATACATGACCCTTTTGTCATTACATTAGAAAACACACATAAATTTAAAATAACAAATATGACCAGCTTTCAAATATTTATATATACTTATGTAGTTGATTTAAGTATTTATCTTGAAAGCTTTTGTGCATGCCTGTTAGCTTTTCCTTTAGCAGTGAACTAGGAATCAGGAAGATTACATGGTGCAAGATTTCCATGCAGAGGTAAGTTGTGTGCTCCCCAACAAGGAATTCTGCATGAATTTAGCCAACTTTTTCAACTATCTGTGCCTTTTTTGTTTAACCAGTGTCTAGTAAGGGGATTGTCACTTTGTGCACCTACATAAACCTTCCAGGAATAATTCTGACATTTCTGGAGGCTTACATAAGGCAATTAATAATTTAGAATGAAGGTTAAAAGTGACAACATACATAGTTTTATCATTTGTTTAACTAATTCCTATGTAAGTGGAATTGCTTAGGCTGATTAAAAACCAGAAGCCATGTGATTTCTTTTCCTAAGAGAGTACTCAGACTGACTTACTAATTGCATTTGTTGGTTTGAATACCCTTCATGTGCCTTTCTATTTCTCTCTTTAAGTAAAAACATTTCAAAATTATTTCTTGTTATTACAAATACTAACTTCAATTATGGAATATTTTTTATATATCCTTAAAAGAAGGATGTTAAATAAATGTACATAAGACAAAGAAATTCTTCCAGGCATGATTTATATCCACTGTTTACTTGTGGTTTTTTTCTTTTGATGTTTTTTTCTTTTTCTTTTATGGGTGTTTTGGGGTCATTTTTGCACCTAGCTGAGTACTGTGCAGTTGTCTTAAAGTTCACCTAAGGAGGCACTAAAGGAAGAGATAGAATTTTTGTTGTTGTTGTTGTTAATCTTTTTTATTAAGATTGCCTTATGTCTGATTTACTGTGAAGTAGAGTCCTCTGTCACATTGCGGAGAGCAACATGCAAAACAAAGATCTTAGGTTGCCTGGAAGCGTACACATTTTTTTTAACATAATCTACACCTTTCACTCTGTCTTTACTAATTACCCACATACTTGTAAAGCAGGACTGACGAGGATCAGATTTTATACCACAAGTAATAACATTATCTGCACAATTCAAAAGTAAAATTAGTTTGTATCAGGAATGTCTCTTCAAGATAATATATGTAATTTATATCTGTCTTAGATGCTAGGAGTTCCTGATGACATTTTCTGTGTGACTGGATGGGTTCAGTATATGTCCCAGAGCCCTGCAATTCTGTTCCCATTGACGGCACTGATGGAAAGGGAAGCTTTTCCAGACTTTTGCTGTTCTTCAGATTACACCTTCATTGTCTTCTTCATGCTTTCAGTAGATGATGAGTTAGAGGGGTTTTTTTTAAAGTTTTAGGCTCATTATAGATTTTGTACCTTTTTCTTTTTTTTTTTAATATCACATTCTACTTCAAAAATGACCAGGTACCTGCTTTTTTATCTTCTTGGTTTGCATTATTATACAGTAAAAATCTTTCATATAAGGTACTCCAAAAAGTGTTAATCCTTTAAATCCTCTATTTCACACACCCTCCCACTTAGGGCCCAATTTGCTCTGGCTTCATGCATCGTTTGTTCTTAAAATCTGCAGAAGTTCCACGAAATTGCTTAATGCAGCAAAATCTGCAAAGCCGTAGAAGGAGTCTTACTTATTCCCTACATGTTTTTGTTTTATCTTTAATTAAGCAATATCAAAAAAGAAAACTTTCTTTACCCTCTAAAGCAAAAGAGGTAGGGAATAAAAATCTTAATTAATTAAATAAATATGTCCTAGTTAGGAAGCAGTTTAGGACAACATTTTAGGAGAGGTAAATGCCACATAAATTTTGTTACATGTGGATTATATTTCAAAATATGTTTCCAAATACATTTTGTATCAAAAATACTGTGGCCAGCAGGACTAGGACAGTGATTGTCTTTCTGTATTCGGCACAGTTGAGGCCACACCTCAAATCCTGTGTCCAGTTCTGGGGTGTCCACTACAAGAAGGACATTAAGTCCAGAGAATGGCAACAGAGCTTGAGAAGAGTCTGGAGCGTAAATCCTTTGAGGAGTGCCTGGGGGAGATGGGAGAAAATGTCTCAAGGGAGACCTTATTGCTCCCTACAACTACTTGAGAGAAGGCTGCAGCCAGGTGGGGGTCA
The DNA here is from genome assembly GCF_000691975.1 of Corvus brachyrhynchos. NCBI lineage: Eukaryota > Metazoa > Chordata > Aves > Passeriformes > Corvidae > Corvus > Corvus brachyrhynchos. The sequence goes on from NW_008239767.1 coordinate 6,578,373, forward strand.
GCCTCTTCTCCCAGGCAGCCAGAGACAGGACAAGAGGAAACGGCCTCAAGCTGCACCAGGGGAGACTCAGCTGGACATCAGCAAAAAGTTCTTCACAGAGACGGTGTTTAAAAATTGGAATGGGCTGCCCAGGGAGGTGGTGGAGTCACCATCCCTGGAGGCGTTTAAGAAACAACTGGACGTGGCACTTAATGCTGTGATTTAGTTGACATGGTGGTGTTTGGTCAAAGGTTGGACTCGATGATCTTGTAGGTCTTTTACAACCTTAGTGATTCTATAATTCTATAAATGTATTATTACTTTTACTAGTCAAAACACAAAATTTTTTAAATGTTTGAAAATATTTTAACACCATGTCATTTGACCATGACACTTTCACACATTTCCTGTGGCAGTTCATGTTGATTAATGATAATGAAAATTTAATACCTTAAAATATAAGTTCTATTTAATAGAAATGTAAATATTTTTTTCAAAAACAAGTGAGAGTATCAGAAAATTTCATAGGTACTAAAAAAAAAATTAATATTAGAGCCTTCAGTTTGTGAAAATAGTAATTTTGCAGAAGAAAATGGGTCACAGACTGATGACACAAGTACCAAAATTTTGAAATACCTAAGCACTGTCCTCTGTGTTCCTGCTTACACTTTGCCAAATCACATTCCTCACTCCTTCTCTCATTCTCTCATATTAAGCCAGGTGTCTGCCTTCACAAAGAATACAGAATTTTGAATAACTGTTTTCTGAATTTTCTAATGCAAACACAAAAAAAAGTCATTAGTATAAAAAAACCGGACTTTTCATTATTAGCACCTCATTGAAATGATTCTCCAGTTCATTTTATTAAAGACAGTTTGGGTCAGATTGGCATTTATCGGTGTAGATCATACTTTCAGCATCATACCATATCCATGCTGAAATTCCTATTTTGTTCTCTGGCTTTTCATTATTTTAATAAAGTAGCCCTTTTCATTTGTACAGTTTAATTTAATGACAGCATGCCCATTACTTACTATCATAAGCTATTTGTCATATTTGAGTAGAACATAATAACAGACTTTTTAAATGGAGGTTATATGAAGCATTCAGACTGTTTCAGAGGTTTTATAGTAATTTTCTTTTTCCTTGATGGCCTGTGCTTATTTTTATGGCCTGAAAATGTGTTTTAATTCTCTTTTATTTTCTAGGATGGGATAGTAAAGCTAGAGGTGGACCTGTAGGCAAAATTTTATATATATAAAATTAAACAGAAGCTTTGGCTTTGTGCTGTTTTTAATGAGAGGGTAGAGAAAAAAAAATTATATTGAGGCACTATTGGGAATTCTGACTTAACGAAAACATTTTTTTAGTGGTAGAATTGATTTTTTTTTCAGGCTGGGAAAGCAAAATTTATATATTAAAGTGGAAGAAGGAGCAGAAGGTCAAGGGGTAATCTGTTTGACACAGCACATCTCAAGCTGAAAGTCAGTCCCATGATTGGTTCCACTGCCTAAGAGTTACCTCAGAGTTTTCTTCTGCTTGGTATTATACTACATGCTTGAAAAGCATTTAAACATTAATTTCTTCATTTTAAAGAAGACTTTTTTTTCTTCTGACACATTCCAGGAGATATAAGACTTGTGAATTTTCTTGCCCTAGGACATAAAGGATTACCTGTAAGCAGGAGATCCATGTTAGGATCCTGACTCTCTCTCTCTGGATTAAAAAGGCTAGAACAATATGAAGGAAGCATAATATCCTGGGGTTTTTTTCCTGGGGTGGCCTTCCTTAGGACTGTCAAAAACTCTTGTCACTTGACAAAATCTCTTATACTTCCCATCACAGGGAACAGGACCAGGACAGAGCCTCAACAGATAATCCCAACCCCTGCGGATTGCCCAAAGGAAGATGCCATAAACAAGTCCCCTATGTCTTCCTTGCTAGAGTCCCGGAACAACAATGAAGTTACTAAAAGGTATTTTGAAGAGTTGAATTTTGTATATATTGAAGTCTACCTTTCATATGAGCCCAATGTCTTGGGCTGGTGTTTTTTCCAATAAATACTAACAATTACAATAACAAGAAAAAGTATAACTAATGTCACAAATTTATTTACTGAGGTACTTAAGTCAATGATTTGTCAAAAACTCTCATTTTCCAACCTTGTAAATGATATTAAATTCACAGAATCATAGAATTCTAGAATCCTAGAGTGGTTTGGGTTGGAAGTGACCATTGGCAGGGACAATTTCATCCACTCATAGACTACTTATGAAATTCCAACTATTAATCTTTCTTGTTTTTTATAATATTAATGAACACAGAAGTTTCTTCCCATCACTTTTAACTCACTGACACTGATAACACTTCCTCAACTGGTACTTAAGAAGCCTTTTCAGACAGTGTGTCACATGCAAGAAAAATTCAAGTGAACTCAAGTGCATTTTTGTGGCAAAGGGTCAATAGAAAGTATTATTCTCAGTATTGATGGTTCATCTTGATGGAATAGACCTGCATGCTTGTAACAAAGAGGGACCAAGTTTTTTGCTTCTAAAACAAGAAGACAGCAACCAATAGTTTTAACACTTCAAATTTACTCACTCATGATTTTTTTCTGAAAATATGGGTATTCACATGTGACATACAAGAATGACATAGATGAATGACATTTAGATAATAGCAATCCAATGGAAGCTGAATCAAAACTGGAATGAAAAAGAAATCTTCTTAAAACTTTGCTCTGTCTTTCAAAAATTATCTTGATCATTAGCTTCAAAAATGTACTATTGGGATGTGCCTCTGGAGCACACATATGTTTTTTTAAGATATTAGCAATCAGAGATTCATTAAAAGGATGATCAAGTACAACTTACTGCTTAAAACAGGTCATAGAACTTATTTAGAAATTACTGTGTCTCTTGATATCATCCTGAATATGTAAGTTGACAAGGGCCATTTTATCTCCCAGCTTTAGTAATCTATCAATTCAAGGTTGAGTTTTAACTTGGGATTCTCTTCTCCTCCTCATTTTGTCATAAGCATATATTATAATGAAAAAAATTACACTCCCAAAATTAATTTCTCCCTCATATGCTGAAGATAGAGACTCTATTGCTTACTTGGACTAGCAGTATAGTTAGATGTCCTAGTGTCTAAGACTTTTGAGCTGTATTTTCAAGCTCCTGGTTATTCTTACCTTTTATTCCACGAGATTTCAGAAATACCAACAGTGAAAAAAGAAAGAAAAAAAAGCCAGGGAAGCTATGCTACATCTCTAGAACATCTGTTTGATTAAATAAAATGTACTGAACTTCATTAATCTTTGACTATAATGCTTTTTTTCTGCTTACCAAATCAATCTTCAATGTCTTTTTCTCCTCTTGTCAATTTGTCTTAAGAGTTTTAAAATATGGACACCAGAAGCAGGCATGCCATTCCATTAACAACCTTCATCTCTCATCCTAGAAAATTGTTTTGGAGAAATGAAAAGCGTGAAAAACTCCTTAGTCTCTTCCTGCCTGTCTGCCACATGGCTGGTCACTTGGACAGAATGAAGAACTGCTTGGAAGCAACCAGGCAGTGACACCTTGGTAGAAGACCTCACGATCACTATTGCTTGTGCTCCTGAGGACATTCCTTGGGCCCAACAGAATCTGGATTTACTCCCATGTAGTCACAGATACATATACCATCCTCTGCTCTGCTCTTAAACACTATTTTCTGCTATCTAGAATGAACTCTGTGTCCACTCAACCCCACTCTGTTTATGGCCATTCTGGTTCCCTCACTCATCACAACAATTTCTCGTTGATAAAGTAAAGAATGGTGCCCAATAAAGTGTGATTATAGCTTACACTAATTAGACTGAAATTATTTTGGGTGTGGAGATTAGTCATTCATTTCCTGAAACCAGCTGTACTACTGATTATCCCAAGATTTACATCAATACACCAAAAATGAGTGTGTCCTGACCCACTACCTAAACATGCTCCCTCTTAGTTGTTAGTTTGTGATACACATTTTTATATTGGTCCTGAAGACAGAATGATCCCAGTATTGTTTCTGTATGTGACTACAAGCTGAACAACCATTAGAGAAGAGACCAGGCAAGGTTATCAGACAACCATATTTGCAATCAGCAAATCATACTTACAAATCACCAAATCCTAAGTGCATCTACATCCTTTCTAAGACAGAAAATTATATTTCTTAACATCAATAAAGTTAATGAAGTTTTTTTCCAATGTAGTGAAAACTTTCACAAAATCACAGCATCATTAAGGCTGGAAGGGTGTCGGGGTCATGCCGTGTAGTCCTGGGAGAGGGGCCCTGGGGGGAGGCACAGGGTTTCCCTGCCCCTGGTCAGCCTCGTTCCCCATTGGTTGGTTTGTGTTCCCCTACATGGGCAAGGACCCTCGGGTCCTGTGATTGCCTCAGTTCCTCGGCAGAGCTCCGGCCATGCGGCTGGAGAAATAAACATCTCTGAAACAGCTAGCAAGAACCGGTCCCTAGATATTTCTTTTCCAGGGGCCTCCTTGTTTGATACGCGTGTTGCAGTATCCGCACTGTAACAGAAGGGCTGTCTGGAGGATGCATAATCTAACTCCTGCTCAAAACAGGGTGAGACAGCACAGGTTGCTCAAGACTATGTCTGGTTGAGTTTTGAGGATCGCCAAAGACTCAGATTCCATGTCTTCTGTGGTGTAGCATTTAGCATAATGTAGGCTCAGCTGATTACACTCATAGTGTGTCAGCATTGGTTTTCACACTGTCTTTTGGTCTAAAACTGCAGCAGCTGGGCAAGCTGTTGCAGTGTTCAACCACCTTCAAAGAAATAAAGCCATCTTCTGATGTTTAAACGTATTTTTTTATTTTCAAATTCACATTTCAGTTTCTGCCCATTGCCACTTGTCCAGTTAGTGGGCACCACTGGGGAGTGTCTGGTTCTGTATTTTTGCTCCCCACTGCCAAAAGGGAAACCTCTCACTATTATGTCAAATAATGTAATCACCTAAATCTTAGTTTTGTTTAAAATCAGAAATATACAAAAATACAGTCTTCTAAATCCCTTACAGTATTAAAAACAACCAGACCAATTTACAATTCCAGAGAGCAAAAGATCTTTTGCATCTCATGGTAGCTTCTAGCATGACCTTATCAAAGTCTTTTTAAAAGTTAAATAAATTTGACGGTCACTTTCTCATTCTGCCACTCATTTATACATCCCTGATAAATTATAATAACTAAACGTTTACTCCTGACCTTCACTTGGTTGTTCTTCATTACCTAAATAAGAAAAAAGCATGTGAGAAAAATAAAAAACCACAGTGATTTTTTTCCCCCCCTCACATATATTACCTCTCTGCATTCCAAAGTCTCTGAACTTCACAGTAGCATCCAGCACCACATCACAACTTCAGGCGCCATTGCCATCATCCTGCTCCTTCTGCTGACACCTACACCATTACCCAGATGTTGCAGGACCCAAAGTCTCCATGGACCACAGTTGCAACCTCACACTGTTTTTTGTGGCATGGATTTGCCATCATGTGAAAAGATGTCTCCTGCTTCCTTAACCCTTTTCATATTTTCAGAGTACTTCTTTTGAGGAAGGACTTTCAGGGAAAAGGGAAGAAAGTGTTAATTTTCTCTCTTCAGAGTGGCTGAACCACCTTTCATTTCTTAGATCTTGCTCATTTCAGTCTTATCCTTCCTTATCAGTTCTGACCTTCTCCTTCATTTGCTCATTTTTTAGAAGCAGACTTTTCCTTCCGCTTTACCACATCAGTATCTCAAAGTTATCATGTGCAATCACCACTGACAAAAGCCATTGCCCAAATGCTGACCACAGAATGTGACTGGGTGAGGAAGAGGAGGAGGAAAAGGAGGATCAGGAGTGGGAGGGGAAGAGGAAGGGGAGATCACATTGTAAATGATAATGTATATAGAGATATATTTTCTTTGCTATTTCCCAGAGCAAGCCTATTCAGGTATCAGAATAAAGACCTCTGCTGCACCCAGCTGAGAAACAGATCCAGACTGAAGGCTGAGGCAGAATTCATATAAAACAACTTTTTCTGCTTATCTTAACTTTTTCTCCATAAGCTTTTTCTCTGAATATTTAGAGAGTCAAACCCCAGAATTAAAACTATGAAATAAAAACAACTGTCAGAGAATCTTCCTGTCTCCCCAATGAGGCAGTGAGAGCTTCTCCAAAACTTCTGAAAGTACCACTGTGGAGCCCATTGCTTCATCCACAAGAAAATTCAGGTAGTAAGATTGGCAAAGAGTATGCAGAAGGCACTGCAATTGAAATTACTCAGCTTGTGAGGTCCCTAATTTATAAGGTCCTGTGATTTTTGTATCTGTTTTCTCCGTTGAAGCATAATTTTCCTCTGTGGCTGAAGAATTCTGCCATAATAATCCAATCTGATAAAAAACTCCTATGTAACTATGTCACATTTAAGCAGTCCAAGGTGCTGGGTTGTACTTGCTGTTCAAGTGGGACAAGGTCTATGCAACCTCTAATACAAATCACAGGTTTTGGCGACAGTCGCAACACTCTCATTTGCTGTTTTCCTAAATCCTCTTCTAAAATCAATGACCAGCTCCTGAAATGCTCCTCGGTTCTTTAATTTAACTCTATGAGCAGGTTGGGTCTTAAATCTGTCTGAAATCCACTCTAAACTGCTCACTATTATTCCTAGATCATTGGACTTAGAAAAATGGAATAAGGCAGAAGTACTCTAGGCTGAAAGAGGTGAAGAGACTCAAGAGAAGCAAGCAGAGGGCAGCTTCTTTTTCTACATTCTTCAGCATCCACAGTGCCCTGGGAGCTGTGCTGCTCACTGGAGAAAATTCTGCTCCAGGTGTTTCTGCAATAAAAGAGGCATCATGATTTCATCCTCTAGTTCACTAAAGCCTTTTCCAAGTGTCTAGAAAGATGGAACACATTTTTGCACCTGCAGTTTTGCACATTCAGCTGCCTTTACATCTCTCAACAAATCTATGATGAATTTTTTGCTTTCCAGTATTTCTGGCCTAATTAGAAATACCACTCTCATTAATAAAGTAAAAAGATAGCAACTCACTGGTGAAACATGTAGTAGTAGCATTGCTATTTACCAGAAAAACAGCAGGAGAACCCTTCATCAAGGGTCTTGCACAGAGCCTGATGACAAGCTTAATTTCAGGTATCTGCCACCCCAGGAATTTCTGGTGGGGTGACAACTCTTACCTACCTGGGAAAAGTGCTCTGACATTGCTGGCACACAGATCTCTTTTGAGGCCATTGCCTTATTAGCTGCTCCTGCCAAAGATTGAATACTGTGGAGATACTTACAGATTTTACCGGCTATGCTCGTAGTTCAATGCCTTAGAAAGCCTCGGGCAGCCTAGAGAGGTAGCACGGGCAATCCAGCATTTCAGTAGCTCTAAAAGCAGTAAATAGCAGCTGCAAAGCTGATACCACCAGCAGAAGCAAAGAGGGAGAAATATAGTCCTCAGCTTGCCTAATTCCTGCAATTAGAAGCTTTCCAACAGAAACACAGACAAGATGTTTGCAGCAGGATTGCAAAGCCAAAAGAGGGCGGGCCCCCTCTCATGCCCTTCTTTTGTTTGGAGAAGGGGAAAGGGGAGGACTGGGGACGGACCGGGGGTGAGCGGCCAATCAGACACTGCTAAAGAGTTTGAGTTACATTTGGTTTTGCCCACGCTTGGAACAAAGAAGTTCAGAACACATGGCAGGGACAAGTCCTGGCTTGTCTTGAGGAGGGGGAAGGGAAGCTCGGAACAGGCAGCAACAGAATACCACTTTAGCAAGCTTTAAAGCACCTTTGAAATGGCTAATCTCCATTACAGAAATATGTCTGGAAAGACATTCGTGCTCAGTTTGCTCCACTTCATCATTCTTTTGCTTTTGCCTAGTGAAGAACAGTCAGAAGAAAAAAGTAAGGATTCCACATGGCTGGCATGTCTGCACTGACAGCTCATTAAGGATATAAACTGAAGAATCCCCCACAGGCAGATGTGCATGGATTGACTCATTGTGTTTAATTGCCCCTGGTGGAGTTCACACTAAACACTGCAGTTGTGAATTCCCTGCACCTTCCATTTTCCCTTAAGGATTCCACACCCTGGGCAGAAGGTGGTTCTTATTGTACACATTCTCAAACAAACAGCTGGTGATACACCTTGCATGCCACAGACCCATTTCTGGCATGAAAATGTGGGGAGAGCATTATGATCATATGCAAAAGCTCATCAAAATATCTTATTCATCCGTGGTGGGGAAGAGCACTGATTTAAAGGAGATTTTCTGTCCCTTCAATAATGAATCTGTTTGTGGCAATGATTTCTGTTTTCACTACTTTGCTTTCTATATTCTATTCTGCTACACATAAACTGGAAATAAATATCTGAAAAAACCAACTTCAGCATAATTAAAATATGTAGGCCTTAACACTTCCCATCCAATCTCAGACCAACAGCTTAATTGGTTATTAAATCTGTTCATGAAAGATTCCAAGACAGGATAAAATTTTTCTTCTGCTATAAGGAAATGACCAAAAATAACCAGTCACAGGTATAATTATAAATCATAGTTTATGGAAATAATCCAGACAAAATAATTCTTGATTGTACCTACACTAATTATAAATAAACAGTGAAATAAGCTTCTATAAAGCTATGGGGTTATTTTATTGTTTGGGGTTTTTTTCCCCTCACAGGTAGTTTTAAGAATATTTTGGCATCGTAGCTAAGTAATAAATCATAGGGTTTCCATGGTACCCAAGTAAGCTGAGTATCACATCCTCTGTCTCTGATCTTCAGACAGATTTTATATATTTTTTAGCCATCCTTTTAAAGCTACTGCATGTCTGAACCATATCCCCTCCCTAGTTTAGGAACAAGTTGTAGCCAGTGATAGAAATTATCAAGAAATAAACAAATCATGTCATACTCTATTTTGCTCGGCCATGATTTTTTTTTGTTTTGTTGGGGTTTGTTGGGTTTTTGTTTGTTTGTTTTGTTTTTTGCTTTAGGTTTTTCACTTAGATCTTATCTGAGCAGCTGCTCTACCTGTCCTGTTGAATATGTTTGCAAATTACCTGGAAATGTGGAGAAGTGAGTAAACTTACAAGGTCTGTTGATGACTGTAAGTTTTTCAAGGTGGTATTGCATACAGAATTGCAAAAAGATTTTAAAAACTGGGCACCTAGGAGTAAAAAAGTCCAGTTCAACTGGATGGTGATGAGTGTCAAGTGGTGCACTTGGCTAGAGGTGGGAGAGAAAACAATAATAATTGCACATGCAAAATGTTGGGCAGATGATAAACATTTGCCACAAGACCTTAAGGAATGCTCAGTGAAAACATCACTTTAGCCCTCAAAGGTGGTCCAAAAGGCAAATCAAAGGTTGCAGATTGTAAGGAAACAGAGAATTTGAAAGATCACAGGAATATTCTACCATATGAATCCATGGTACATCTATATCATGAGTACTGTATGTGCTGTCATGACTTAATGTGAAAATACATTAATACATGGCCTGGAAAGGATTTAGCCAAGCAATATCAAAAGTATTGAACTCTCATAAGAGGAATAATTAATTAAACTAGGAGTTCTCATTCTTCAGAAGAGACAGTTAACAAATATTGTAAAAGAGATTCACAAATGCATGGGGCATGGAGATGCTGAGACTTCCTTTTACATTTATTTTGTCTTTTGCATCAGAAGAACAAGGGAATATCAACTAAAGGTATAGGACTCAGGTTCAAAAAAAAAAAAAAAAACCAACCCCAAAAGGCTGTGCTCTGCTGCTGCAACAAAGCTCTTGAACTCCTTGTCATAGGATTCTGTGGACTTCATTGGATTCAGGGAGAGATCTTCATTTGAAAGCAATCCATGAAGGGTTACTAAATGTATAAACGAAGATTTGGCCCAACTTTTGTTGTTGGGATGTATTTTATTTCTATCCTAAGTAACTGGAAATGGTCTGGTACAGTGGGATCCTATTTGACCAAGTAGATAATAAGAAATTATTTCTGATTGCAGTTGAAGAAATTATGACGACGTGGTAATATTTTTAATCTTTATCCATTTTTTAAATGATTTTCATTTAAAATTATATATAGAAATGACTATAGTTTAGTGGACACACATTTATATGCGCTCAGGCGTTTATACTAGAAAAAGAAAAGTTAAAGAACTGCAGCTGACACTGGAAGGGAAGGCTGTGGGGTTTATGGCCATGTTTAGTTCCCATGAGAAGAGAATGTGGGCACAGCCAGAGATGAGCATGAGGGAAATGTCTGTTTTCTGCTAAATGATGTTTAATTGTATTAAACATTTAGGTTACATCTACAGGGAACACATGAGAGCAAAAATGGTATCAACAAAATACCTTTTGACAAATCAAAATATTCATAAAAAACCTTATTGGAAATTCAGAATTTTGTTATAATTAATTTTAAAAGCATGAGTAATACTTACTGTGACCCTTATTATTTTTATCATTTTAATCATTTTAGGTATTTGAAAACTTCTTCCATCGGATTGGTTAAAATCTGAAAGATTTTTATATCCAGAAAATGTTTTAACTGCCTGTCTATATTTGCACAGATAAAAAGACTTTTAAAACATTCTTCATATTTTGATATTTTATCTCTGATTTTCACCATGAGACTGTTTTAGATCATTTTAGCATTAATTTTTCAGAAAATAAATCAAATTTCTCAAGACCCCAAAATTAAAGCAGCTAATTTCGAGTCTATGCAATGTCTGTGGCATTTCTTGATTACTAGTTATTGAGGTATGTTAAATGGCGAATTTATGAAGTTGATGACATTTTTCTGCTGACTGCTGCCTCCTGCACTGCAGCACATTGATTCCTCCATCTCCAGCTTAGCCTTGCCACTTCAGCCTGACCCCACATCCTGTTCTCTTTCTTGTGTGGAGGAGCAGCACACGTGCTGAAATGGGATCCTTTCACACCACGAATATGGAAGGGGATTTGCCTCAATGCTAATCATAGTTACTAAAATAGTCCATAAGGCTATGCTCTCTATGTTAATCTTGCAAAGGCATTCATAGGACACCTGTTCTGGATTAGACTGCTAGATTGATTTTGCAACACAGTAGTTGCAAAAAATGCTTACAGACCATATATAGACATTTTCAAAGGTTAAACACAGACCATGTTTGGCAAAAAATATCATTCCAAAAACTTTGTCCAAGGGATATCTCTGCACTGAGACCTGTGGGTTAGCTGAAGTCTTTTTCCCTAGACACTAGCAGATTTATCAAAGGAGTGGTTCATCTGATTAAATGCTGTACAAAATGTTCAGAAATAATTTTGGTTTATAAACATGGATTCATTTTTTATGTGCTTCACCCATGGCAGAGAGGAGATAAGTCAGCTATGAGTTGTTCTCTCCTTCTGTCTTGCTGCTCTCTCTTACTCTGTGTGCGCATAACAGGCCTACTGTGACTACCAGATGAAATTTAAATCATATCAGCATATCCCAACATAGTATTATTTTATGACTGCATCATTGGAAAGTGACACAATGGTTAGTGATTCCAAATTTGCCTGTGGCCATTCCCAGTTTTGTCAGATTTCATGATCACTATATTTTATGAAATCTCTTTCATAGTCATAAATGTTCAAAAGTTTAAAGATATGTTATAGCTGAAGCATCTCAGATACATTGAATAGGTCTGGCACTTCTAGGAGAGAAAAAACATTTTGATTGAGATATGATCTAGCTTTTCAATTTACACTAAGTAAAACAATATAAAAATGTTTCATTTTAATTTGTTCCATATGTCACTGATGAACAAAAGGTAATAGGTTTTCCCATATGAGTTTATAAAAACATCCAGAGGCTCAGATGCTTCATAATATCCAGATTTCAGATAATATCTAGTAGGTTAGCAGGATTGATTCAAGTATGTATGAGAGAAATTGACAATAATCTTGAATAAGATTTAAGTTAACAAAAACATTCATTTAAAAATCATAAACTATCTACCTAACATTTAATAATAAATTCAGGCTAAGTTTTTTTTTATTTATAGCATAAGTACACACTACTCCAGAGATGGAGGTTTCTAAGAAAGGTGTATGAATAATAAGAGAGTGTACCATTTAAACACCTTTTTTAGAAACCCAAATCTCTTACTTACTTGTCTTGAAATTTTTCTGGATTTTTGGAAACACAGCTTTAATTATGAAACGACAAGTGGTAGCAGATAATAGATTATCATATGCTGCTGAACTAGTTGCATGGAAGAAATAACCTGTAGAGCAGATGGTTTATAATAGCATAAACATTAATAATTTTAATGGATAGTCAGGCTATTTTATTATTTTTTGTTCTATTTAAAATCAAGGGCAAAATTGTAGGTAGGGGTTCAAGCTATTACCAACCAAAAAATGTTCCCAGCTACTTCACTAATTCTGGAATTGGTCAACATTCACACAAATTTGATCACTTCTCTAGTATTCTAGACTTGGTCAATCTATGCTATTTTTGAAAATATTTTCTGTGTAAAACAAGGAATCAAACGGAAAGGTCAAAATGAAATCCAGAGAGTTTCTCACATTTTCCTGTTATAGTAATGAAATTGCTTTGGTTTTGTTGTTTGTTTAAATGCTACTATTATTATTATTTGAATTTTAAAAACATTACTCCTGCTTTACAGAGCAAAGTTGTTGGAAAGAAGAGCCATTTCTAGGAAAAAAAATTAAAGTGGGAAGAGATTTTTCTAAAGTTACTCAAACCTTTAATTTATCTGATTTACCACTATAATTTTGAAGTGTAACAGGGAAACAACTAATTAGAAACAAAATAATCCAAAGGATGAAAGAGTTAAGTAGTATAAATCTTTGGGTTTAGAAGTGTTGCTGTAGATTGCCCATTATTTGATGAGCTTCTGTAGGTGAAATCCAGTGGGTAACATTTCTAACTGACTGTCTGCCTACCTAAATTTATTTCTGACTTTTTGATCCTCAACAACAAGAACAATTTTATGCAGACCAAATTATAGCCTTGGTGGCATCTCAGTAATTTCAGTAAGTTATGGTAGTACAGGAGAGCATGTGGCTATGTAATTAGAAATTAAGAGCTCTTCTGACAATGTACAAACATGATGATGTTCCATTTTTATACCTGCCTTGATCTTGTGAGGGACAAATGAGAGAGAGGAAAAAAAATCTATTTAAATTAATAGAGATAATTTTAAGCCAACAGCTATGCACAAGCAGATCTGTCAAATATAAATACATACTTTATTCCTAATCAATTTGTAGAGCAGATTTATACCTAGGCATAACTCTTAGCATGGACTATGCTATGCCTACAGAAATGACACATCAGCATTAGCATCTTGTCTTTACTAGAACTTCCAGTGTAGCTATATTGAAATTAACAGAGGAGGAAAGGCTGCAAGCAGGTAGGAAGAGTGAATGGGACAGAAATTCAACTCCATTCTCACATGTCATTGTCCAGATTCATTAAGGGATGTTATCTTTTATAGACATATTACATTAGTTGGGGTTTTACCTGAAAGCAGAAAAGAAATAAGGGAGAAATTTGCCCTTCATTATTTGGATAGTAAAATTCAAGTTGTGACACTCAGTTTATATTACTCCCGAGATGCAATGTCATTAGGATTATATGTTCTTACTTCACAGCTTGTCATACCACTTATACATTCCTAGACAGTCCCGTTTTTTTCTCTGCAGAAAGGTTAGATGGAACACATGATCAAGTAAACAGTGAAATGAAAGCATTGATTAAATATGCTGTAAAAAAATGGATACTATTTCACTAAGGCCAGACACAGAAGTTACAAAGAAAAGGGAAAAATGTTGACATTAAAAAAAAAAACCTGTAAAAATTTTAATATACTTGCAGGTTATTAAAGATATAATGCCTTTAAAATATTTTTCCTCACCTTTTATTTAATGAGCATATTTTGTTTCTATAGGTTTTTTTTCCAGCTTGGAAAGAGATTTCAGCTGTTTTCCTTTGCATTTAATAGCAAACTCCAAACTTTGCTTCGTTGAACCAACCTGGTTGTGTTGCCACTGCTTGTTTTCACTATCAGACCTTTATTACTGTGGGGAAAAAATCCACAAAAAACACAAACCAAAACCAACAACCAATTCAAAATCTCCATAATTATTTGTATTATTTATAGTGATGTTAGTTCTTATTACTCTAGTTGTTTCTTTGAAAATGTATTTAGGACTTTGTCATAAAGTTTAATAATTCTCAGTGGCTACAAGGCATTCAGTGTTGTCCTTTAGAAAATAAATAACAATAAATTTAAAAGTTAGATTTTGGCATTTCTGAATGTTTGTATTCTTCTTTGGTATCTAGAATCCAAATTTTTATTGAATAATGAGATGCTTTGTACAGTTTTCTTTATTTTGGTTTGTTTTTTCAGAATTCATTTTATTAACTATATGCTTAGATGCAAGTGTATTTTGTTAGTCTGAGAAACAAAAGATTCGGAGTTTAGGCACATTTTTTCTGCAACAGCAGATGGAGATTATGAAGCAAATGCATCTCTTGAAGTATGAAACAGAAGATAAATAAGTAACAGCAGCAACTGTATTGAGTGCAGCAATGTTTTCCATGAATGCACTTTGCTCATCTGTCTCTGCTTTGACCATAGAGGATTCATTCTTTATAATAAACAAAACCAGTGATTTTCTAGACAAATATGGATATTTCTCTATTAAGGTATTTTTTGATGCATTATACCTCATCTCCCATTATCCATCTTTTTTTCCCAAATAATCACTCCACAAAATAATAAGATTTCATGGAAGAAATTGATAGTTCACATAAAGTGTTTACAAATATTTCTAGTTGAGTAAAAATTTCTTTCCAAATGTAGTCATTAATAGCTAATTAGATTTTCTAATAGCACTGGCTACCATCATGAGGATTATGTATGAAAACCCTTCCACAAGCAAAATTAAAATATAAAGCACTTCATAGCTTGGTTTGGGTTTTTTTCACTTTTGTGCTTCACTGGTTAATTTTTCTCTCACTTTTTAAAATGAAGACACAGACTGTCTTTAAGGACAGCATATTAACCATTTTTATACTGTAAATAAAGCAGACAAATGTCAGCCTGGGTGGTTTTAGCTGCAGTTAAGATAAATTCAAAATTTCAGCACACCAGACATTTACCCAACAAGCTTGTTAAAGCTTAAATCATAACAGTGAAAGATTTTTAGAATAACTCTTGAAAAGAACTCTTAAAACACTCTGAGAAGGAAGTCAGAATAAATGTTCAAGGCCATCAGGGAAATGGGGCACATTTGAGTATTGTTCCATCGTTGTCTACTTGTTTTCAAAAACTCTGTCCAAGCTGTTTTCATTAGCTGTTTGTGATATCCATGTGCCACTGCAACAAGAATAAGAAACTGTAAGACCTGACTTCTGGTCTGATTCCTAGTGAAACCTGAATCTGTCTTGCATAAAAAATTCAATTATACATACCATGTAATATGTAAGGGGTGTGTTTTTCAATAGAAAGGTGTGATCCTTCTCCTGCAATACTTTAATGTTATTTCTTTTGGTACTTAGCTCTTGAAGCCAAGCAGGACATTTCCGGTTAGAGTATAGAAAAGAAGTATCAGCAGTGTTCTTAGGAGTAAGTGATAAGATGTTGGTCTCTGAGGTTTGGTGACTTCATTTCCTAATGAAAAAAACAATCAAAAAACAGCTGGATTGATATGTTCCCAGACTGGATGCACTTAAATCCAAGACTGAGTTTTACATATCAGGCTTTTTTCAGTTGTTCAGAGTTTGTAATTTTTTTTAATGCTAAATGCAATTAAACATCAGTGTCATTTTTCTATACTTCATTGCTGGGGAAACATCTATACGTTTTACAGTTTCTTGACCTTTCTATTTGTTAGTTCCATGAGCATTTCTGACAGGGTGCTTCTTTCCTGAAATAATTGTAGAAAAAAACCACAAATATCCTGCTTATGGATTAATTTCTTCTTCTGTCATATCCTACATTATGAAAACATTTGATATTTATTAAGTTTCTAAAAATACAGGTGTTAGAACCATCTATTTTAAAATGTAAGAATTGCGATTTAGGAAATATCTTTTCAAATTTGAGAATGAAAAAATTATCTAAAAATATAACGAGATATCAGCCTTGAAGTTTAAAAGAAGCAGAGATTAAGAAACCATAAAAAGAATATTTTGAAAGTTTCATAATTCTAGGGGTCTGGTACATAATTGAATTTGATCCTTTGTAATGCAATGAACAGATGTTAGGGAAGCTTTTTTCTTCCTCACTTCCTCCACCAGTAATTTTTCCTCCTTTGTACAATTATCTCACATATTTATTTCCTGTATAAGGCAGATCTACACCACAGTGCAACTCACCACCCACAGCTAAGGAGAAGTATACTGTCACATGAAAATAAAGAAATGTATCCTGTATCAACTGCTTTCCTTTGAATGAAAGAAGAAATATGTTTGCAACCTTTCAGCTTGACAAGTTATGTATAAACCACAGAATACATCCCTATTTATTTAATTTTAATTCATCAGCCACCAAGATGATTAAATTTATACACACAAATTATATAATGAAAAGCAGGGAAAAAAAGTTGATCGAAAAGATGGATGCAATTACTTCAGTGCTCTTGGTAATTGTCTCCAGACAGAACATCTTCATCTCATGCCACTTAGACAAAATATAATGCTTTAGATGTGGAGATATGCTTGTTATTTGCCTTTTCCAGAACGGCTGACAAAACTGTGTATATATATTGGGTTCTTTTGTTGAAGCTTGCCTCCACATTGACATGAATGATAGGCTTCTGGTTCCTAAATTATTCTACATCTGTGAGGTACTAAATGCACTGAATGTAAGAATAGCCATACCGTGTCAGTCCAATGGTCAGTCTTGTTCTATATCTTATAAACAAATATGCTGAGGGGTGCATGATAATGTGGAAAGCATAATAAAAAAGAGGTGTGTAGAACTATCCTTTTTCCAGGAAAACTTTTTAACCAGTAATCTTTTCCAGACAGTATTCACAGCTGGCAGGTACTAAAGATTTTCTGCAGAAGATTCAGGCATCTCAGTGCTCCTATCTTATAATGAAGAGAATCACTCTCCTCAGAGCCCCATTTTTCCCCGCTGATTCCACAAAAATGCTTGGGTGATAAACTTGAGCATAACTAACTAACTTTCAGTTACCTCTGCATTGCTTGCTGAGCTACATTATTGATGCACTATTCTGCATTTGGAAACAGTCTGATATGGTCTTATTTTAATTGTTTTATTTTTCAGAAGATATCAAAATTAGAGGTGAAAGCTAGAAAATATTCTAATAAGTTCTTAATTACACTCAGAGATTCTGAACAATTACCTGCCTAAACACTACTATGAATATACTTGGTGTTTTGTCATAAATGTTGTGCAAGCAATGTGCAAGTTATACTGACAAACAAACAGAAGAAGAGAGGTAATCCATTTTGTAAAATAGAAAATGTAAAATATATCTGGCATAGTGAAGCTGTGGCACAAGAAACAGCAGAAACTCAAGCAGGTACAGTTAGGCCATGCAATGCTACAAGATAAAGTTAAACAATGATATATTTACACACCTATGGATCTGAGCCTGAACCTGTAAGTCAGAAATATGGCTCAGCTGGACACTGGGCTGCTGCCCAGGCAGGCATGATGATTCTTCCTCCACTCCTGCACTCTGCTATAGACCTGGGAGAAGCTTTCTCAACTTCTCTACACTTGCATGTCAAATAAGATTATACGATATGCTTCTGATGGCTTGGCTGAAATCAGTATTAGGGAGGGTGTTAATGCTTTTATCACCACCTGGAATAATTTGCAAGAAACAGATCTCCCCATTTATTTTCATAACTGGTTTTGAATAGATTTTCAAACTAAATTAGTATTCATGTAAATGAAATAATATTTTTGTTTTAGAATAGAAAAAGGACACATTTTCATGTCTTCATTTTGAATTGCTGCAAAAATATTTTTTGGCATAAATACACCAAATTTCAATAATGGAAAGCCATCTTTCAAAAGTCAACTCTGAAAAAATCAGTCAGATCCAACCATGTGTCAGATATGTTTTACATATTTACTGAGAAAATAACTTTAAATTTATTTTTACCTTAATAGCATGGTCCTTTCAGTTAAATTTTCCTTTTATCTTTTATCTGGTAAAAATATTTATACATCTAGAAAATGGGTATTTGAAGAACAGATTACAAAATATTCACTCATGATCAGTAATTGCTTAAACTATAAATGGCATTACTGCAGGCAGTAAGATAGCTCAGAGTAAAAAAACATGACCAAACTAAATTGCAAAGTTTTTGCTATCAAATAAACTACACTACCCTGGTTTCTGGAAAACTGTACACACAATTTCTTTTTGCATAGTGCTCTGGATTGAATTTTGCCTGTAATTTACAATTCTCCAATTTAAGGTTTCCTGATATTTACTAAATCTCCTGTTACAAACGTATTTTGTCACTTGAACTTGTGAGTGTGAATTTTCTATAAATTTCTTTCTGAAAAAATACTTTTTTCTTTGGAAAGAGGAAAAATCTTTAGATGATTACACTCTTATCCCCAGCATTTGCTGTTTTTCCCAATGCAGGGATAATCTTCAATTTCATTACTTCCTAACTCAGTGCATTTTGTAGATCACAGAATCACAGAGTAATCCAGACTGGAAGCAAGCTTGAACTCATCTGGTCTGAACCCTTGGTGAAAGCAGGTCTGATCAGATCAAATTGCCCAGGGCTGTGTTTGGTCAAGTCTGTGTCCTGCAAGGAAAGAGAAAGAAGAATTCCTGCATCCTCTACTGCATTTCTTCAGATTATTTTAATGATACCTCCTATGAAGAGAAAATAAACTTGGGACAAACTACACAGAGCATTAAGGACAGCTGCTGAAACTTGTTCATTAATGCTAAAACTAACCAGACACATTAACTTTTCAAAGTTTAACCCTCTAGTAACTCATTTCAGCATCACCATAGTAATTTAAAGTCTCCAAAAGATGAACAATAGAGACAAGCTCAAACCAGGAACAAAGGAAATGAGAACAGTGAGGAAACATCTTCCAGCAAATGATTGAGGCTGTATTCTTGAACACATATGCTATTAAATTGGCACAAAACCTTTGAACTGTAGCCTCATTTCTCCTAAAATGGATCCCATTCCATCAGTGATTAATATCTACTTTCTCTGACACAGAAAGAAAAGCTGTGACCATATTTTTAAGGACAAGAAAACCATGGTGGCCATACATCTTTGTTTTCTTAGCTTAACCGTAATTTTCTTCAGGCTTGAAAAAAAGGAATTGAGTCCTTTTTATTTTTCTTAATTTCCAGACGAATGACCACTGTGCATGCATACCTCACCTTCATGTGTGCATACAGCTCGCCTGACCATGCCCAGCAGAGGTAACCTGTTCAGGGTGTATTATACTTAGCTATGCATGTGGTGCATGGCACGCGTTCCCACATTTCATCTGGCGATTGTGTGCCCAGAAATGCAGGAGCATTAGGCGTAATACACAGTTCTGATTAAATGACTTGAAAGCAGTATTCCTTAAGGCTTTTTGATGGTAACTTTTTGTATGGATGTCAGTGCTTCATGTAACATAACGGTCAATCTGTTATTCATATATCAAAGAATCATAGAATTGTAGAATGTTGATTTGGAAGGGACCCATCATGATCATTGAGTCCAACTCCTGGCCCTATGCAGGACATCCCAAGAGTCACACCATGAGCCTGAGAACACTGTCCAAAAGCTTCTTGAACTCTGTGAGGCTTGGTGCTGTGACCACTTCCCTGGGGAGCCTGTTTCAGAGCTCAACTGGGGTAAAGAACCTTTTCCTGATATCCAACCTAAACCTCCCCTGACACAACTTCATGCTGTTTCAAGTCCTGTCACTGCTCATGAGAGCGAAGAGATTGGTACCTGGCCCTCTGCTTCCCCTTGTGAGGATGATGAAGACTACAATAAGGTCTCTCCTCAGTCTCAGTTAATATTATCCAGATACTTTGTCCCTCAGCGCAGACTTTTAAATGCAGCCATGTGGAAAACCACAGAATGGTTCAAAACAGAATGAATGTCTCTGTATCCTTGTCTTGACTTTTCAATTTTCTTAGAGATAAGTATTCTCTAAAGCAATTAAATGGGAATCCCTAATATTCCTATAATTTTTTTCTTTCTTGAAATCTTCTTCAGACTTCCAGGAACTAGGTTAAAATATGGTTATTTCTACATTGATTTTTTGATTAATCTGCTTGGTTATGGTTTGTGGTGTGTTCATTTGTTTTTAAGTTATTTTATTTTTTATAAGCACGAGACAAGTTCTATTTCACATCATTGAGAGCTTTTGCCTACAACAATTCTCATTCAAGTTGAAGTCCTGGACACCAACAGTGCTAAATTTCATGGTCTCAGCTTCCAATAGTTTTGAGGAAGCAATCTATCACTACAATTTTTTTTCAGAGCACACCTTTTATTGAACCTCATCCAAGCAGCACAATATGACCATTGAATGTTTTACCATGGACTGCTTTAAAGCAGCTGGGCTTCAGCAGCTGTTTATCCTCATTCATTTTCAAGTATCAGCGTCTTTGTAATTCCAACAGCATGGTAGCCTGCTCTTCATTTAAATTATTATTTTATGTTATTGTTTGTTGTAGGATTTAAGGTTTTCCGGAAGTATAATAGATAGCACATGGAGTCTTACAGACAACTGGAGAAACTTCACAAACTGAACTGTGAACAGCCCAAGGGCCATATCTGCAGCAGATCACTCTTAATTCACAAAAGGTTCTTCTAAGAGAAAGCCAGCCTGTGTGATTTGGGAAACAAGGATAACAAGGAGCAGACCCATCTCATGTTGCCATGGGAATACTTTTTGCTACATGTCTGGATAGTGTGGAAGTATTCATGAGTTGTCTCTATAAATCACATAATTAAAATAGGGATAAATAGGGCTAATTGCAAGTTTTCTGCAGAAAATTGCTCACTATCTATTATTATCACAGATAATTTCAAAATATCTGACAGAAATTACCCTTGGTTTACTGCAAAAAGAGCTCAACACATTTCTTTTAAGACATTTTAAAATAATACATGTTTCAAAAGAAAGTGCCAAAGAAGGAAAACTACCTCCCAAGTACACTGCCAAGGTCACTTTTCTTTGGTTTCCCATTCTTTCTTGTTGCAGAAAGCAGCCAACATGGATTTATGGAGGGAAAATCAAGCTTTAGGAGCCTGAGAGCCTTCAACAATGAGATGATTGCCAAGTAGCCAAGGGATACCAGTGAATGCTGCCTATATTGGCTTTTTTAAATTTTTCAACACTGTCCTATCCTTGTATACAAGTTGACTACGCATGCACCAGATAAGTGGACAGTGATGTGGATCTAAAACTGGGCAAACTCCTGGGTTCAAAGGCTTGTGATCAGTGGCATGAAGTCCAGGTTCAGGTAAGTCATTAGTAGTGTGCCTCAGGGAGGCATACAAGAGCTGAAAATAGGTATTAAACTAACGAAAATAAGTTTGGGAGAATACAGTCAAATTATTCATGAAGTGTTGTCTATGAAACCATAGATCCAGTAGGGCAGTTCAAACACTTTCCATACACAAATTTTGATGAAAGGCACAAAAAATTTATTATTTAGTACTATTACCCTCAGAATTGATTCAAGCAGTTGTAAATAAATACAGAGTTCAATATTTTAGGTCCCATATGATTTGGGGAAAGCATGATCTGAAAAGATAAAACTTGAAACATATTCTTCAGAACTTGCATCCTGCAGTACAGTATTTTGGCATTTCTCCCTCTTCCTAACCCACTCACCCTTAAAGGTCAACCAAGGTTATGGTTTAAATGTTATTGGAATGGGTGAAAAAGAAATACTGTGGGACTTATTGATAGAAGGATTATAGGAGACTAAATTAAGTCGACAAAAATGAAAATATAATTTAGTCCATATTCCTTGTTTATGTATTTGGCACATTTTAACATTCTTTGAGGGATATATAACAGTATGTTATGAGTTAAAAAGTGAAGCCAAGAATAATGTTAATTATATTAAAGGAAGAGAAAAAAATGTGGTCATAGGAAAAGTAAGCTACTAAATCTAGATAACCTCACTCAAGAGGAAAGAAAGCATACAGGTAGACCCTACTGAAAAAAAATTCCATAATCACATTTACTGCTCCAGAGACAAATTACATGGCAAAAAGTTTCAAATAGCTGTGACAATGTCTACAGCACACTTGACTGATTTGCTGCAGATACAGGCTGTGAAAGAGGATGTCTGGGGGAGAGAAGCTTTGACATGTCCTCTCACCTGAACTGTTCTGTCAGACACCTTAGCATTGTTTTTCCTTAGGAATTAAATATTTTACTTTAACCTCTTCAGTATAATTTGAGGTACACCTGTGATATCATCCTGGGCATGATGTTTTATAATTCCAAGCTCCTCCTCTGTGATCATCAATAACTGTCTCTGCTGTGTGTATAAGATGTATTTACATGCTTGGGAAGGGGAATGATGAAGGGTTACTACAGTTGTATGTAGCATCCTCTAGCCTTCAGTTGTCTGGAGGTGAAGCATCACATGTCCACTCATGGTAACTTAGATATTATGTCTCTGTCCCCAAGATAAACCTCTGCATTAATACATTAATACATACTTAACCTCTCTGCTCTGGAGAAAAGAGGTTTCTTGCCTCTTCCATGACTTTCACACTAGATTAATTGCATTTTTTTTTGGTGGGGATAGGGAAGGGTTGGTGGAGAAGAGTAAGAAGGACATCTTTTCTTCATTACAGAGTCTTCTGGAATTATGCTCAGTACTGTTACTCTTAATACCTTACCATGTTGAGTATGAAGATCTAGAAGTTTTTCTCCAATTTTGTTTTGTACGTGTCTCTATCCCTTAATGCACTAAAAGATTATTCACTTTAAATAAAAATACAGGACATGATCTGAACTTGCCAAAA
Organism: Corvus brachyrhynchos; assembly: GCF_000691975.1. Lineage (NCBI taxonomy): Eukaryota > Metazoa > Chordata > Aves > Passeriformes > Corvidae > Corvus > Corvus brachyrhynchos. The sequence continues at coordinate 6,601,423 of NW_008239767.1, forward strand.
AAACTTAAAAGACTTTTATAGCTGGGTGTTAGAGACAATGCAATGTCATGTGACTCTAACCCTGTACCTCTGCTAAAGGTAGTAGGATGATCCCCACAATAACAGTGATATCAGAGAAAAGAATCTTCCGTGGGGCATGAATATGTTGTTGTAAATCTGATGTGAACAAGGGGGAAATCTGAGACAGTGAATAACTTGTGATTACTTGGTTTCCTTGATTTATCCCAGAAGTTAAGCTATAAAGTCAGTTCACAGTCAAACCACAGCATCTTGCATCAGCAGAATAACGGTTCTAAATGTTGGTAAAACACAGATCTTTTCTGAAGTTGCCTTGAAAGACTCTCTGATTGTTTAGATGTCCTTGGCAAATTAGTGCCTGCAGGAAATAAATGCCTGCTAGGTTGTGGTTTTTTGTTTGCTTCATATTGTTATAATTACTGTTTCTATTTTTATTAATAGAAATATTCATAGAAAGAATGGAAACAGAGAAAAGGAGGCAAGAATAGAAGTCTGATTAGTTAGTTAGTTTTGAAGGGATTTCCAGAGAAAGCAAGCTGCTGATCAAACAGCATTTTACCCCTGCAGATCACATCAAAAATATCTGTGTCCAAAGTTTAAAGATTAAAAGATACACATTATAATGAGTAACATTTTCAAAGTGAACAAACAAGATTCATCTAGGGTCTTCAAAAGTTATGTTTATATCCTGGTGATGCTTATGTCCAACTAGGGTCTTCAAAAGTTATGTTTATATCCTGGTGATGCTTATGTCCAACTAGGAGTGAGATAAAAACCTGAGAGGATGACTCATATGAATAATCATGAAAATCAGATTAAAAAATGAAAAAGGAAGCAGTCAAAAATAAAATGGAAAGAGTCAAATTGTGTTCTGATAGTGATTCATTCAGCATGAAGTACTTTTTTAGAAGTCTGGAAAGTCCTTGCTAGTGTTCTCCATTCTTTTCATACTTCCAGTAAAAGTATCAAAGAAGAGTGTTATATCCCAAGCATTAGGAGATCAAGTTTCAGAAAATTGTGATGTACATATTCTGAATGTTTTTTCACCTTTTACAGCTTTATAGAAAATTCATATCACATTTTAAAATTCATGTTGTGATCAGAGAAACAAATAAATTTCTTTCCGCTTTTTGAAAGTTAGGAAGAACACAATCACTGCACTCAGGAAACAGAGCAGGAAAGCTCTTGGCAGGCTTGGCCAAGACCTGCATGCAAAGATGGGGATTAGCAAAACTGTTACATATGTTCATCTATTATAGACAAATGCAAAATTTTGGACCAAAGTATGTAAGCCTAAATATCTGGGGATATTAAAATTTCTTAATACTATCTCTAAAGTGGTCATCATTACATAAAATTGCTAAGTGCCTCTCTTGTTTACCCTACTTCTGAGGTGTGAATCTTAATCTATAAGACAAAAGCCAGAAAGTACTGGAAAAAACTCTTTTAAAATGTGGTCCATAAAACTATTATCTGTGGAATACTCACAGCTTTTTACCAGCTAGCACTCGTAATTCAATACCTTAGAAAGCCTCGGGCAGCCTAGAGAGGTAGCAGGGGCAATCCAGCATTTCAGTAGCTCTAAAAGTGGTAAATAGCAGCTCCAAAGCTGATACCACCTGTAGAAGCAGAGGGAGAAATATAGTCCTCAGCTTGCCTAATTCCTGCAATTAGAAGCTTTCCAACAGAGACAGAAACACACAGACGTTTGCAGAAGGGGTGCAAAGCCAAAGAGAGGGTAGGCCCCCTCTCATGCCCTTCTTTTATTCGGAGAAGGGGAAAGGGGAGGACTGGGGGCGGACCCGGGGTGACCGGGCAATCAGACACTGCTAAAGAGTTTGAGTTACATTTGGTTTTGCCCGCGCTTGGAACAAAGGAGCTCGGAGCACATGGCAGGGACAAGTCCTGGCTTGTTTGACCAGGGAGGGGGAAGGGCAGCTCGAAGCAGGCAGCAACAAGTATCTACCTTCAGTTACAAGTGTTAGTACTGTTATCTTAACTGTAAATTATTACCCACTAATAATAGCAAAGAAAACTTTACCGGAGGAAAGCATAATACTTGGCTTTGTAAATCACAATAGCATCCTATGTAATCTATTATCATACTCAGACATTTCAAGGTACTTTAAGATTTGTTACAATTTAATTGAGAAATACACCTTTTGAGACTGGTAACATTTGAGATACTGAAGACATTCAGTTTTGATTAAAGAATGGAATTATAAGTCCTTCCAGGAAAAGTCAAAACCTTTATAAGAGTATTTTTAGTCAGAGAGTGGCAGACTCCCAACAGAATTACCTGTAGTCTTCTAATACTGCTTCAGAGAAACAAGATATCTTCAGTTTTTGAAAGTATTGACTGTCTGTGGTGTTATGCAAGTTCAGAATTTATGAAAGTTCAGCAAAGTGCACTGGCAAGAAGTAGGACTGAAAAGAGAAAAATTAGTTAGCCTTGCTCAAATACAGCTATAACACAGGATATATAAGGAAAACTGCTTTTCAAGGTGCAAACATTTAAATACAGCTGGTTTATATAAAAATTAATTTCATTTTGTCTACATTTATAATGTATTTTTAAAAAACTATTTTTTTAGGCTTAATGAGCTCATGTACTGAACTATTTCTAGTTGTCTTTTCCTTAAATTATTTTTAAGTTACTTGAGATGATTATTAATTGATAACTTCATATGGTAGCTTGGAGTTTATTTTGCAGAACTACCTTCTAGTTTCTCTGCTTTGAGAGGCTGAAAGCCAAACACTGTGAAAGACCGCTCTGGGTATAGAGACAGCTTTACGTATCATTTTCTGCTCATAATGGTGAGCAAAATATACTTCACAGAATAAAATACGTTGCACTAAGCAACAGAAATATGAGACAGTTCTCAAGGTTTGCTGATCAGCTGAGACACTTCTTTACTCAGAAGAACATTGGCTCTTTGGTCATGCTGTATCTTCAATAATGAATAGTGAATACTCTTCAGTGAATAGTGTCCTATTCATTATGGCCCAGTATCAGTCTCAGGTAATTTGCATTTTAATTTTAAATTCAACAGAGGGGCAGCTTAATGGACTTATTATTCCTTAAAATTTCTTTTTCAGCTTCAAACGCTTTTGCCTCAGCTTCCAGACTCTCAGTTCAGTGATTACTATATGCTGGTCTATTGACAAAATCTTTGTAGAATCATAGAATCTTACGAGTTGGATGGGAGCCATCAGGATCATTGGTTCCAACTGGCTATGCACAAGATTCCCCAAGAATCACACCATATGTCTGAGGGTATTGTCCAAATGCTTTTTGAACTCTGTGAGGCTTGGTGCTGTGACCGCTTCTCTTAGCAACCTGTCGTGGTATCACCCTATGGGTGAAGAACCTTTTCCTGATATCCAACCTAAATCTCCCCTAACACAACTTCATGCTGTTTTAAGTCCTGCCACTGGTCATGAGAGTGAAGAGATCAGTACCTGCCCCTCCAATTCCCCTTGTGAGGATGTTGAAGACCGCAATGAGGCCTCTCCTCAGTCTCCTCCAGGCTGAACAAACCAAGTGACCTCAGCCACTCCACATAACATGTCCCCTCCAGGCTTTTCACCATCCTATTTAGGAAGATTATAATAGGCATCAAAGATATAGAGATGCAAAATTAGCTTAATATAATGTAGATAAATTGGCAAAACCCAGATTTCAAATTTCAGAAAGTGTTAAAAATTCCCTTCCTGGAAAATCAAGGGGTTTTTAAGTTCTCAAATTAAGACTTTTTTTAGTGAGTCTTAATTGTGGTTTGCCTTGAGCTGTGCCTGTCACTCCTTTGATTCATCATACTTCCTTTTCTAGCAGTGGTAGTTCTCTCACAACTACTTCAGCTTCAATTATTTTGCCACAACTCCTCCAGAAGTTTTGAAATTAAAAAAAAAGGCTTTTGAAGGCTAATCTTACGAATAACTGTCTATAAATAGCTGTTAAGGGAATTATAGTGTCAGATACAGCTTAGTATCTTAGTGTGGGATGTATGTTCAATATCTGTCTACCCCTCTTCTCTAGGAATCTCATTGCTCCCATAAGGCTGTAGTATTATATTTTTCTTCTATTATGACACAGTATTATATATATATTGCAATTATTCACTAAAACAATATAATATTAGTGAATGATTAAAAACTATTTGAAGTACAGACAATTTACTTCCTGTATATTCTAGTGTTTCTACATTAAAATAAAAAGGGACTCACAAATAATCATTTTAAATAGTTGAGACATTCTGAGCTACAAATGTTAGACCCAGAGGAATTTGAACTTTTTTTCTTCCACTTTAGCTACTAATTGTGTCAGGTGAATAAGGCTGACTTATTATTAGCCATGTTTTGAAGAACAGGAAGCCTATTTCACATGGGATAATTTATCAGTATTAGGACACTTCAGTTTAGTGTCAAAATTTAAACACTATTAAGACTCATGTCTGAGATTATATTCCTTTACGAATCAATAATTGGTTTTAAGATTTGAAATCACAGCAGCTGCATGGTGCAATCTTAATTTCCTAAATAATATAATGACAACAGTCATTATATTAGTTAGTAGGAACTAACAGTCTGTTAGTGATACTGGCACTGCAGCACTAATCTCCAGTCTTTCCTTCAAAACAGCTATATTAAAAAAGTCCTTCAGTGTAATAATTCCATTGCACGTACCTTGGTTAATAGTTACTTTAGAGGATATGGCAGGATACTATCCAGTCTTGGGAATTGTGCCTCTAACAGAAGTCAGAAACTAATATCTATTTTAAAAGAACCTCAAAAGTCCCTGTAAATTTGAATCTGGGGGATGAGTGACCTTCTCCTACTTGATCTTTATTCCTTGTCTGCTCCTCTCCCAGAAAAAGGTCTAGGATGGAGAATGGCATCATTAAAGTTATCTCCTCAAAAAAGCATGGGGGAGGAAAGGAAATAAATCCCTATGTTCCTTCTAAGATAGTGGATTATAACAGACAGTTTGGACTAGAAAACCAGATATGAAACAGACTGGTTAAAGCTTGGACAGCGTGTTTCTATTTCAAGTCTGTTCAGAAGCAGACACACAAATGTTCAGAGAAAAGCACTTCGAAACCGAGGGTATGAGACATCATCTCAAATATTTTTACTCTTTCAACATGAAGAAAATCCCCTTACAAAATCATACATGTTGGCCTGTATCAACCACAACTTATGCAACACGTTTTTCTACTGACCTGAAAGACCAAAGTTTAGCAAAGCAGGTTCACATCCAGCCTTGCAGTTTAGCTGTGTGAATGTCTATCCTGATCTTGGTAAACGGCAGAGCTGTAAAGAAGTTGCCAAACTTAACTCCTTCACCGAGGCTGAATATTAAGTTTCTTCTGCAATTCTGGCCTTACCACTCTTCATAATTTTATCTCAAAACATAAAAGACCCACTGATTTTTATAACACTGTAGCTGCCAATTTACATTTTAAAGTCAGTTTTTATTTTAGGCCTTTGTAATTCATCAGACCAGGAAAGGGTAAAAAACTAAAACACATTTCATTTTGAATGGAAATCAGAAGCCAAATACTATGACACTATTATTTATCACAAAGTATGAGTTCAAGACAATCTCAATATAGCAAAGATCCCTAGCTATTACTTACTTTTACAGGTTATATCAAAAGTCCTGCAGTTTATTACTGTTTGTAGTCTATTTTGTTCTTTTCACATACAGTTCCGGTTCACTCCACCAGATACTTACATACACCAGCTTTAATCTGCTATTAGGATTAATGAACAACACCTACCACAGTGACTTCCCAGAATGCCTGGAGACTTAAACACTTCTATTTTTAAGTAAGCCATGCCATTAGGCAGAATAAATGAAAAGGGATCTTTTGCTGTATTTCACATCCTGAGTCTGTAGAGATCTGACAAAGAGATTTCACATGTAACAGTGACTACAGCAAAATAAACCTTGATTGTTGCCAAATAGTTGTTATCCTAGAGAAAAATGTTACCCAAATCAAAAATCTAATAGACGTATAACTGATAAGCAAATTTTGCTTCAAAGCGCCATTATATGTACTGTATTCACAAGTAAATATTTTATTATTCTGGCATCAGAAATATATTTTCAGTATACAAATTTCCTAAGTGAAACAACAGAATGGGAATATTTATTTAATGTGTTGTCACTCTGAGCGCTGAAGCAGAGCATGATGGGTTAAAGTAATAAACACACTAGACCTGAATAATGTAAGTGATTCCACATTCTAAACAAATTTATATAGTTCCATGCTTCATAAATCAATTCTATCCATTCCTGTTCCAACTCTGAAATCTATTCTTAATTTCAAATGGTGTTTTCTGAGTTCTATATTTCATAACCTTTCCATATAAATTATTCTCTCTCCATGTCCATCTCATGTATTACTTGCCCTTTATAATTTTCTTAGATTTTTTTTGCTAGTTGAATTGCTATTCACACAATAATCTCACAGACCTCTTATTTTTAAATTGTTTCGGAAGAAATAACTGAGAATAATCAATAGCGGAGTTTTGAATGTCATTGGTTATCTTTGATTGAATCCATGAGGCACGTAGTGTGTTTTGTTCCAGGAGTGAATCAGCTCAACTTTTCTGTTTTGGTTCAAATAATTGTGTTTACAAATGTCTATGAATATATTTCTTTTAAATGAACTCTCTGAGGGAACAATCTGCTAGTAAACCCTTGTATGATAATACTCAGTGAAGGGAATGCAGAAAGTTATGACTGAAGAAGAAGAAGAGAATTTTATTTACAGTTTTGAACATGCATGCATGGCTGTATTTTTATTATTTTCTCTGTTCCAGTTTCAGCTAATGAAAAGAGATAAAGCTTTACATCAGAATTTTCTGTGTAGTTGTAGGAACTACAAGTATGGAAGTCTGTCAGGAATACAAGTTTCCCATTGGCACTTGCCAAATCAGCTTTCAAGTATTATAATAATAAATATTATCACCCAATAATATATGCAATAATCACCAATTCAAAGCTCCATTCCAATCTGTGCAAATAGATTCTGAAATATGCAATATCCCATCCCAAGGCAATTCTATATTTAGCATAATAAATGTTATAAGAATCCAAGGTCATTAAGAACAGCCATTTAAATAGCATTAATCCTTGGTTTAAAAGTCATCATAGATATTTGGAATCTAACTTGTCCTGGTATATTAAATTCTGACCTGAGTTGTTGGAAAAAAGTACAGTGAGAGTACATGCAGCAACAAGGATATCTGGAAATATTTCTCCTCTTCATTGGCACAAAGAAGCTGCTGGAAAACTTACAGATGCACAAATGTGAAAAACCACAGACTGCAGAAAATTAAGTTAGACAGCTGGCATTGACCAAGGGCCTGATCCCAGCCACTACAATGCCAGGTCACTGGGGTAAAGGAGAATTATTTGCTGTGGCCTTTTCCTCATTAAATAAATTAACAAATAACTTTTTTTTTGCCATCAGCTGACACTACAATGAGCAGAAGGCTTTGAAAAAAGTTGTGATATGGAGGTCCTCAAAGTTTTCAGAGCCATGCAGGCACGGTAATGAGAAGAGCTGATGTGCTTTCTTATAGGATATGTAACATCAGTCTTAATGATTTCTGACATTACAGTCTTTATATTATGAGATCCTTTATCAGAAAAAGAATAACAACCAACCAACCAAAAAACCAGTTCCATGTCTTTTCTTTTACATTTGGTTCAACTGTTCCTCATTAAAAGTAGTTGAAAGACAGGTTAAAAAGCATGTAGGCAACACCTTTCACTGAAGAAGTCAACATTTGTTTTGGACAAAGTGTTTCAAGAAAGCTGTGGCCCAGCAGGTGGAAATCCAGTGATGAATAACAGGTAAGATCAACAGTCTGAAAATCATGATTATGAGGATAGACAGGAAGAACAGTTACTGTTTAGTCTTAAGAAGGGTATGCAGAAAGAAAATGTAGCAATAGTCATCAAATATGCAAACTATTGCTGCACACAACTAGAATGAGGTGTGGAGGAACTTTCAGTTGGAAGCTCATTTTTATTATTATTTCATTGGATCATGATACGTTAAGAAATAGAATTCTACTGTGTATTTTGCTGGGAATATTTTGTGAAATTCAATAGGAAACTGTGCTTTGATGCAGACATTTCAAGTAATTTCTGCTTTGATGTCTACTCATGGGCAGTAAAGACTGCATGTTTATGTGTCTAACTTTAGAAGTCTAAAAGTGTTGTGTAAGTCCACAATAATCAATTTAAGTTCCTTTCAAATCTTTTGTTCAGAAATAATCACCTACACAGGACAATCCATCTTGTCCCAGCCAAAATGTCTAAAATATCTAAAACAGGACAGGTCAGTTTTCCTGCAGAAGTGACCACATATCTCTGACTTTTTGGAATTTCAGGATAACCACCTTGTATTTAAACAGTAAAATCTTAAGACACCTGAAGTTTTCTACTGCTATCTCTCTAAGTTGCATCCTCTTTCTCCCCACCTCCCCATCTTGTCTTAATCATCTCCCCATCTTGTCCTTACCCAGGTGAATTACTTTAATCTCAAAGTATGGTTATAAATGGTAAAATGAACAGAATGACACATGTTGAACAAACAAAAATTATGTCTGTATCAAATCTAAGATTTTTACCAGAGGAATGTTTTTACCATTTGCAGCTGTAACATAAATGTCTTTGTGGGGTGCTCATGTGATCCACACATGGGGTGGTCTAGGTAGCCCGAGCTCAAGGCAGGACTGTGACTCTGTGGGGTGTGATGTGCACAGAACTGGCAGGAGGGGATCTGCTCCACAAGTACCATAAAAAAGACCTCTCAGATCACTGAGTCCAACTATTAACACTGCCAAATCCACCACTAAACCATATCCCTAAATACCACATCCATATGTCTTTTAAATACTTCCATGGGTGGTAACTCTACCACTTCCTGGGTGACCTGTTCCTGATGTTTGACAATCCTTTCAGTAAAGAACTTTTTCCTAACATCCAATTTAAACCTCCAATAGTGCAACTTGAGGTCACTTCTTCTTGTCCTGTTACTTGTAACTTGGAAGAAAAAAACAACTCCCACCTTGCTACAACCTCCTTTCAGGTAGTTATAGAGAGCAGTAAGGTCTCCCCTGAGCCTCAGTTTCTCCAGGCTAAACAATCCCAGTTCTCTCAGCTGCTTCTCGGGAGATTTGTGCTCCAGACCCTTTGCCAGCTTCATTGCCCCTCTCTGGACATGCTCCACAGCCTCAGTGTCCTTCTTGTAACTGTGTAACAAAAGGAAGGCCACTATGTGCCAGGTTATCCAGAGAATTAATGAGAAGAGAAATTCTGTTGAATAGAGCAAAAGAAATAGAAATAAAGAGGGATCCAGCCTCAAAAGTGGCATAGAGGCAGCATGAAGGGTTTTCAGGTGAGGCAGGCAGCCTATGGCTGGAAAGAGGACACCTGCAGGGATACACACCAGGGCAGGGAGCATTTGCCACTGGCCAGTGACAGCGAGGAGCTACATGGGGACTGGGACGTGCTGCAGGAGAAGGAAGGGGAGGGTATGTTTCTGGGGGTGATTTATGAGGACTGGGAGATATGTAACTGTTTATTAATTCTCTCTAATTGTCTGGTAACATGATTTATCTGTTATATTACCAATATTGATCCTGAGTCTATAGTTCACTGTGGGTTAATTACATGTCATTAATAAATTAATAAAATGTTTCGATTCTGATTCTGGCCTAAGCTATGTAAACTCACTTGTTTTTTCCTGGTGTCTGCTTTTCATGGGGAAGGATGCTTAGCAACCAGCTAGGATTAGCAGTGGATTATTTGTACACAGCAGAAATAATAAAAGAAAACCCTGTTTGTCAGGAATGGTAAGAACTTTAAAATGTTTCAAATTTTATATTGGGAGTAACTAGAAGTTTCACAAAGTAGCCCGCAAGACTTGGGAAAATCCAAGGAATTACTTCCACATTTCTCTCATCTATTGGACTTGATTTTTTTATGAATAGGTATTATTAATCCCTAACATTGATATCAACGCACACTACTAATAGAAACAAAACTACACTTTTGTCTTAGGCATGTGTACTGGTGAGCCTTCTTTTGTACTTCTGGCATATTTTCATTTCCAGTTTTTAAGAGAATTTCTCTCAGGGGATGACTTCTATTTGATCCTGTTATTCATATTGCTCATCCAGACTTAGGGATGGATGGAAGGGGAGGGGGAGCACACAAGATTTTTTTTATTTCTAAAATGAAAACCAGACCTATTAAAAGATTTGACTCATAGTTGAAGAAAAAACATACTTTACCACACTCCAAAGGAATAAAATACAATGCTTAACTTGTTATAATTATAATTACTTTCATTAAAAAAACCCAAACCCAAAAAAACCCCAAACAGGCAAACAAACTCAAAAAACCCCAATGAAAATAAAACAAACAGAACAACTGTTGCTTTTCCAAACTCTATTTTCTACAGAAAAAGAAGTAAATTGTTAAAGGCAGGATTAAGCCCCTTCCACATTTCAGTTTCTATCTGTGATAATGTATCAGTCATCTATGTAGATTTTATTTATATGTGCATAATCTGCATACATGTTTATATATACACACCCAGGGGTAAACACACCCTGGAAATGAAGGCAGGGGAGAAAGACTGCTAAGTTCAGAGGAAGCATGTTTAACAAATAAATGAATAAATAAATAATCTTCAATATTTGTGAAACAAAATTGGAAAATTGCTGTGCAGCACTTCCCTTACGTCATATTTTCCTAGCCCACCTGGAGGTGTTGGTTAAGGAGTGCTGTAGATCATGCAAAATAAACCTTTAGAAAAACCATAATGAAGTCATATTGTAGAAACTTCTTTTGCACTAATGCATTCTTTGTTCGATTGGGCATCATAATGTATCTAAATAATTAGTCTATGTAGCATTACAGTAAAAAAGATTAAAACAAAAAAAAGGCAATTCCCTGACCCTGTCTAGTTAAGTAGGCTCTCTATTTTTGCCACTTCCCTGTGTTCTAATCTCATGAATCAGGACCCTGAATTATAAGAGGAGCTTAAAGATCATGCTTATCTTATGCTTTTCTGTAAATCATAATCCATGAATAATAGTAAAGCAGGCTTAAGAGGGTTTGATTTGCCTCCTAGCTTTCAAAGAAATAACCTTAACTTTTCTATACCTAACACTGTCATTTAATTATTTGATATTAAGTTAAAAACTTCAGTGCTGAAACATTCTCTAAGGCTTTCCTGTCCAAAATTTGACTTAAAAATAGTACTAGCATGAAAACTGAAGTTCTTGGAGCAATTTTGGAACTAGACTAAAAGAGGGCATTTGATTTTTTTGGAAGGGTATGTGAGTCACGCTTTTTATGTTCCAGAAACACACAAACACAACTCAGAAGAAAAAGACTGTCTGACTCTTTCTCTGATCCTAGGGCTGGGACAACACAGCCTACTAGGCTACCACCAGGATTTATCAATTTTAAAACATGTTAATGAAGCCACTCAGTTTTTGATCAACATGAGCTCAGTGATCTTTATTACCATGTTTGCTACATATAAAATACGTTTGTGTGTGCATCTATATGGAGCACATACCAAAGTGGTGGTAGATGCCCCATCACTGGCAACGTTGAAGGTCAGGTTAGGTGGGGCTCTGAGCAATATTATCTAGTGGGACTTTCCCTGCCCATGGCAGGGGGGTTAGACTAGATAATCTTTAAAGGTCCTTCATAACCCAAACTATTCTATGCTTCAATGGTTCTATGATTCTAAACCATTTTTACCGCTGTATTAAAGGTTCTGCTATTATTGTTAGCACTGTATGCTTAATATATTTATTCTGTGAAACAGCCTCTCCTATGCTGCACTGCTGTTAAAACTCAGATTGAACTTCTATACTTTCATTGGTTTATTTTCACAGTTTTTCATAATTGTGAAATGACAAATCTATAGTGCTTGTTCCAAGTTTATCAATAAGTCCTAGCAGCTTGTCTTCATGCAAATACTGAGGAAAATGACAGGCCCCCTTTTGGGAGAACTTTATATATATATGTGTGTGCGTCCTCCACATCCTTCACATGTCAGCAGTTACAGCAAAACTTCATGGACTTCACTTGGTGTAGTATAGTGGTTACAACTATGAATAAAGGCAATTTTTTTTTTTCTAGAAAAAATGAAAATCAGGAAAAAGAGAAAACAAGTGTTTAGAAACATTCACACTGTGCTTCAGAAAACATGTTTTCACCTTGTGCTAAGAGGAAGCAGAAGGTGAAAAAAATGTGCAGTATAGGGGGGTTCCAAGACCTTGTCCAAAGGTGATCTCTAGAATCTCTTGCAAAAATCTAGAATATCAATCCATGAAGCTCTGGAATTGTTATTGTTATTGCTGCAGTAGTGTATTAAACCCTCTTTCAGTTACCCTTAGTAATACAGTTTATTTCCCGCAAGTTCATCTTAGAGGACAGATATACAAACATTTTTGCTATTGAGTGGCTCTGAAATATTTAAAAGAAACATACTAGTCTTACTGGGTAAGACTATATAAAAATAATATAATAAATAAAAGTATATAAATTAAGCCTATAATCAACCTGCACCCACTGGAGGTACAATCTTTGTATAATAATGTGCTCTTCAAATCAACACTTTCTTTTGTTTGTACTGAACACATGAAATGGCAGCTTTCGTGAAGATCCAACTACAAGCAGACAGAGGCTATTGAAACATGATGAATAGAGCAAAGTTTTCCTCGGTAATGTAATAAACATAATTAAAAATATAAAGCTAATTTAGTAGCATGAGTTTGAAGAAATAATTTTAATGGTAAGTAACAAAACTTATATTTCATTACTGATATTTTGTTTTTTACTTTAAGAATCTCTTTTCTCAATATAGGTGTGTTCGTTTTGGTTTTTTTTAAGGAAAGAGATGTTTATTTTTTCCTCCAAAATATGATGGTTTACAATATTTTTTTCTTTGAATTCCTCACTTCATCAGCAGGTTTCCCTGTTCCATTAAATACTTTAGACAACTCAGACCAAACTTTACATTAAAGGTGACCTTATCAACATATCCCTGCTTTCACTTATTTAGTTATAATCAAAACCTGTTCTGACACATGAAAGATGTTCTCATTATGCAAAAAATACCTGGACTGGCATAATAATTTGAAAGACATCCAACAGCTTTACCCTGTTGCTAACACTGAAATATCTCTTCTCACTACCTTGCTGCTTGATTCTGTGTATTTGAGATTCAGTGCAAAATCAACAAGAGATTTGAGTCTTGCTCATTTTACCAGTTTCGTCATCCTATTGATAAATCTGTAACACATCAGTCAACTGATAGTTGCAGTATATATAATTTTCTTCTAAAGAAGAATAAGTAAACCCCCAAAAGTAAAGATGAAGGGACCTACACTTCTTGAGAATATAAGGTACTTTTAAAATTCAGACTTTTCATTTTACAGCTCAGGTTAAATTTCCATTCTTAAGGATCCACAGCCATTTTCTTGGTAAATCAGTTGAAGATTTATGAGGGAGATCTTACTTATTTTCAAATGAGAAGTTATTTAGCTCAGCATTTCCAATTTAAAGATGTTCAGACATCTTCAAGGGCATGATTATAATACATTATTCTCCCCTTTCTAAATGAACAGTCTTTCCCAGAAGGCATGTCAATAGACTCTTTTGGTATCTTCGGTTATGCTTCAGTTCTCTAAACAATAAACAAATAACTGTGGGGAAAATATTCAAAAACATTTGGATATCTAATTTCTCCTGATTATCAAGCCTAAATGTGTACTGTCAGTAGTTCAGTGATGCTATGCTATGTCCAGAGAGATAAAATTTGTGTTGAATGAATTACAAGACCAAGACTTTTAAGAAATGAAAACATTTTGAGATCAAACATTACTAATTTGCACCCAGGGTGTATTTGTTGTTTCACATTACCTCAGTTATAATTTTTAATACTTTAACATATAATTCAACATAAAAGAAAGGAAAAAAAAAACCTCTCATTGAGTTCACAATGACAATAAGTGGCAGCCAGAATTTACATCAAAAGTGATGCCCTACAACTGTGATATATGCCCAAGTATGTAAAGATTCTCCATCTTGGCAATGATACTGGAAATGTATTTTATCCAGCTCTAGAAGTTTTTCTGGAGTGACACAGAACAGTTGTGTTTATCAGGAACATGGCTTCATGCAGTGAGTTCTCAGGGAATCACTTACCATAAGCTTGCAGCAGAGTATTTTTATGGTAATAGAAAAGACTTAAAACAAAAAAAACAAACAAACAACCAAATAAACCCCCAAAATCTTATCCTTGGGCCCTTATAGGAAATAAATGTATGATCTATTGTTTACACCAGGATTAAACTTCTTAATTGTGGATGATATCTGGAGGGTTCATTTAGTATGTGTCAGAAACCTAAAGCTATACAAAATTATTTTCTAGCAACAAGTTTTACCACTTAGTCTGAGATTTTACTGTGTCAGTTAAAACTCCTGAAAGGCTGGTCAAAAAACAATATTTAAATGCTCTAAAAATTATCAGGGAAGGAAGTTTATTTAAATATGTTATTTCAATATATTATGCAAAGATTTTGAAATAAAAACTAATAAAAATTAAAGCAGAAATTAGGATGCCTCATGACATTGAGAAACTTAGTGGCTTATGTGAATTATCCACCATTTTATCTGAACTTTTACAAGTAGTATGTTGGATATTTTCTATTGAAATGGAAATATTTCCTCAAACCATAGTTTTCACCCCTCAAAAAAAGAAAAAAAAAAGAAAAATAAATTACAAATATTAAAAAGAGGATATAAAGATGTTAGGGTTTTTTTGTCTTTTTTTAACATGTACAATTGCATTAAAAGCCTGAAATATACTGACCAAGGTAAAAAGTGTTGTGCACTACATTATTTTAAAATTGTGTTGAATTAAGGAACCTAATTGTACATACTGTCATATAAATATACTTACTAATCTGCCATGTTTGTCACTTGAAGCAGCAAGTTTCACTGGAAGTGTTAAAGATTAGAATGTACAATATAATTATAGGTATACACCACATATAGCCAGAGGCAACTCCTGGCAAGTTATGCATAAGGATTTCCTGGTACTTCCCAGGGCAAAATATATCTTGTTATGACTAATGTTTAAATTGGATAGTCATAAATATTTTTAAAATAATTTCTGAGATCTTCTCCTATCTCTGATATACTGTTATCAAAAACTACTGTCCTAGAACACATTGTCACCAATAGCAACTTATAATTTATTTTTTAAGGAATTCCAGGAATTTGTGGTGTGAAATGGAATTGCAGACCTGACCGCAAGACCCATATATCTATCATTCTAAAGCTCGACTAAATACTTTGCTCAAAAGCTAAGAAAAAGTTTATGGTCTATGAAGATAGAGGGCTAACTCAGAAAACGAAACAGAGCAGTTTCTTTTTGACATGTAGAAACATTCCACACATCAGCCCTGTCAGCCTTCATTTGTTTTACTTCTTGGACGAAACCTTTGTTTTCAATGTTTTCTTTTAAAATAATGCTTTAAAAGCCCTATATGAAAGGAAAATATTTTTTAAAATATAAAAGATTTGTAGACAACATATGCTACATTATTTCAGCCAGACATCTGGTCAGAAATCCTTTATTTACTTCATCAGAAACACTGATGAAGCAAAAGTAACAGGGGGGAAAAAAGTGAAAATCTAAGCCCAAGAATTTTCAGTGATGATAGAACTTCTCTTGACAAGGGTTTTTCAGCCCCCCTGTCTAATATGGGTCATACAGTTGAACACTGGTCCTTGTCTTCTCCAGAAACCCAACCACTAGGCTATGCTCTTGCTCTGCAAATATATAGTTAGAAAATCATTAAATGCAAAACAGTGAGTTTGACAATAACTTACCTAGTAACTAAGGCTCTCAGCTACGATTCAAATGATCCAGGCTCAATGTCCAGTTCCAATGAGTATTTGTTATGTTATTACACCATGTTGAGCAATTCCAGCAAAATAAGCTACTACAGTGAGAAAATGCTCCATAGCCTCATCATCAAAGCAAATAGCTTTGCTGCACAGACCAACATGTCCATTTGACGGACATACACTGGAGAAAAAAACATACAGTCTGCAACAGATCTTGATATCTTTCACCTGAAATCAAGTCCTGTCTGACATGTATTTAATAGAAAAGGACCCATTTTTTGTTCATATCTTAACTTTAAAGGTTGATATTTCTTAATATGTACCTTGATCTTAAAATGTGCTAACCATTCTGAGTCAACTCAACAAATCCCTTAATAGATGTACAGTTTGAAATAGATCTCTCATATATTTCCATGAAAAAAAATACTGACTTTTCTACTTTTCTGACTTTCTCTTACTGACAAGTTGGAAGGGATATGACATTGGCCTTGAAGACTTTATAAGACTTTCCCTGAAAGTGAAATTGCTTCTTCTCAAACTTAGAAAATTTTTGAGAAAAATCTAATTATTTTTTTTTCTTTTTTCAAAGGTTGGGGTGACTTTTTTAATGGAAATCTTCTATGTATGATAAATCTAATTCTGAAAGACAATTGCACACTGAATATATGACTTATTCTTATGATTTTAATAGGAAAATTCCAGCATTTTTCCATTTCATTGGCTTGGGCAAAGTAACTCACCTCTTTGTAGGAAGGAACCCACAAACTGTACTATTACATTAGTAAGAGATCTAAGCAACTAACCATATAAACCATAAGACACATTTAGTTCAACCTAAAATTTAATAAAGCAGCTAATCAAAAGACAAAAGTTTCAACACTTTCATATATTTGCTTAAATACTATGCTGAATAAAGATACTGCATAACTTGGTAACCCAATGTAGTTATTTTTCTCTTAGGGGCGCATGTTACTTTTCATGAGGGATACCACTGAAGGCCATCAGAAGTCTTCTTTGATAGGCTAGTAAGACTAACAGGTTTTTCAGTCATATTTTTGTTAAACAGAGAAAAACAAACAAACAAAAATCCTCCACAAAACCAATCTACCTCTTTAAGGCATGACAGCTGTAGAAATACATTGCTTGTGTAAGAAAGGTGTTTTCTGATGTTTCCATTCTACACATACAGTTTTCTATAGGACTGTTAGTAAATGCAGCTTATTCTTCATAGAATCATAAAATTGTTTGCATCTGAAAAGAACTTTAAGGTCATTGAGTCCAAACATTAACCCAGCACTGCCAAGTCCACAACTAAACCACGTCCCTAAATGCCACATCTACACGTTGTTTAAATACGTCCAGGGATGCCGACTCAACCACTTCCCTGGGCAGCCTGTTCCAATGCTTGACAACCCTTTTGGTGAGGAAATTTTTCACAATATCCAATGTGAACCTCCCCTGATGCAACCTGAGGCTATTTCCTCATTTTGTTATTTGCTACATGGAAGAAGGTAATCAGGCTATGCATGTTTGAAAGGAAAAATATTAGTAGATAAAGCCAGCAGACAGATAAAGAAGCAGTTTTGTCCTTGTCAGCAGCCAAAACTTAGTTCAGAACCATGAGAATATTAGGACTGACAACTGAAGCGAGGAAAATTCCTTGATTTTTTTACTTCCTACTGTGTTGAGGTTAATAAACTATCTCACAAAACGAATGAGATTGAGTCCTAGCAGAGTTAGAACTCACATACTCCATCTCAACCAGACCCAGAATTACAAGTGTTATTATTTATTTATCCAGCCATAGTATAATACATGTGATATCTCATTTTCAGTAGCCTAGAACTTTGTTAGAAGTTTAGTTGCTTGTACTGAGCAAGGACTGAGCCCATGGTCAGGAACACAGGGAGAGTACAAATCCATTTCTAAGTTCAGCAGTATCACTCAGCAATCTAAATGGTATCCAGAACTATGTCAGACACCTTTGGGTAACCAGTGAAGGTTGCCAGACAGGCCATCAGATATATAATAGAACAGTAACTTTCTGGATTGCCAAAATCCCTTGGGCTTGATACCTTGGTACCTCCAGGACCTCCAAGGATGACCCTCTGTCTATAAAACTACCATAAGCAATGGAGATCTAGTCAATAAAATCAATGCCAAAGAGAGAGCAATGCAGTTCATCCTAAGGTTCATCATGGGCCCAGATCAATTATCTGCAAATAGATATTTAGATGTATCTGAATGTCCCTAAATATTCTCTTAGCTCCTCAAGAAGTGTTAAATTGAATTCCTCTTGGCATTGGCTAAATCCCAGATAGGCTTACTAGGCAAAAAACCTGACATGGGAAGCAATGGAAAGAAACCGGTTGAACCATCAGGTGATGTGAGAAACAGGGATACCAGCAGGAAAGTTGGAACCAAGCAGGGTAGACAGAGTGAAATAAAACAGATGAGATGGGTGAAAGGTAGAGAGACCAAAGGGATTAAGTGTTTGTGAGTAAAGGACTGTAGCCTAACAGAAAAGGTAAGGAAAGGGATTAAATTTCAAATAGAAAAAAGGTAATTGCTGAACAAGACAGTTGAGGCTGGTGGCATAGTGAAGAAATAAAAGTTCTAGCAGAGAGATTGAAAGTATAGCACACACATCAGTAAACTTCAGAAAGTGGAGCATGAAATGGCACCATAAGTTGAAATTCTTAGTCTTTTTTTTTCTATCTTATAATTTTTCAGCAAAGATCTACGAAATATGTTTAGCAAATTTTTAGTGCAGTGCTGGCACCTACGTAGGGGACTACCTGCTGCCATCACATACTCCATTGCATGGAGTGTCAGAGGTCTGTGACATCCATCCAAAGCTTCCAGCCAAGCTGTCAGATATTATTGCATGACAAGCTTTCTGCTTTTTGAGTTTGCTTTTTTATTTTTAATGGAACTTTTACACAAAATCATCCTCTCCCATCCTTTCAATACACTATGAAGCTCCAAAACAAAGAATATTTGCATCCTGATTTTTCATTTTCTTTATGTAAGTCTAAGCAATTAATTTGAGCTGAACATCTCTCAGGTGGTTACTTTTTTTCCTAGTCCTCATCATGTGGATGGATTTACAGGCACCTAGAAGTCACATGTTATTTTGAACTACTCCTCATATTCTGAAAGACAAATCACAAACAACTTATTTGATTTAGTATATTATTTGATACACTGTTCCGTCCCTTCTTCTCTTTGTCTCAGTTCATGAAGAGTAAAAGTGTCCTTCTTGCTAAAGAGTATTTTGAAAATGCATCCATGCTTTAAGGACCTTTGTCTGTGATGTATGAGGGACTTTCATGGATTGTTAAAGCTCAGGAGATGCTTCTGGTACTGACGAGCATGCACTGGGGACTGTTCATACCACACCAGCAGTGACATCTGGTGAGTGTATCATCTACTTGTTTGAACCAAGCATACAGCAGCTCCAGCAGGGATTGTGTGGCCCACACATACACCTGCCATGGTTACTCTTACCTGTGTGGCCTTGCAGAGTGACTGGCAAAACACAGATGGGGGGAAGTGGGAGAAAAGCCATAACATCACCTTGCTCATGTCAGAGTGATGTTAATGCTACCTCAGGGTAAAAGGCAGGAACTTATGTGGGTCTGACAATTGCTGTGTGGGACCAGGCAGGTGTAAAAATCACTCAAGTCTGTGTTAGTATGGATATTGCAGTGAGGACTGCCACAGGAGAAGAAATGAGCAATTCTGCCTTTGGAACAGGTTCTGTAGCAAATATGAAGTGAGTAAAATTCGGGCCTGTATATTCAGCATGAAGGAAAAAAACAAAACATTGAGCACTTTTCATTAATTGAGCAGTATCCCCATATCCATCTGTGCCTTAATGAAGATGGTTCCTATGCAAAAATAGCATGTGATCATGTAATTAAAAACTGCACTGAGTGCATAATGGTTGACAAGAAGCTAAGATTTGTATACACAACAAATGCTCTCAGTCTCACTCACATGCACATATATATGACTGTACATTTTTCTGTTATGATTTGTCCCCTGTTCATTAACTTAATCCAGGATTTTAGACACTGGCTGAGACTTATCTGATCAGATAGATTGGTTTCTATATGTCACATAGAAATGTAAATGTAAACTTGCTGCTTATACACTTCCTAATTAGTGGAGAGGCTTTTGATGCTATTCAAAATCTGATCTAGATATGTATTTTAGGGAAAGCACCCTAAAAATACTTAATTCCATGGCTTTGACTAAAAAACAATCTGAATGACTTCTCCAAACATAAGCAATGTAGACTTCTAAGATTAGATAACATGAATCTCATGCTAAGTATTTATTTCATTCCACAAATTCTTACCAATAAAAACATGCATTGTAAAATAGATGACAGGTAATATTGTAGCAAGAAAGGAATATGCACTATAATAAATCTGTCTAGGTTAAACATCTAAAATTTTTAGCTAGTCCAGTGAAAAAAATACTTAGGATTAAGTATATAGAAGACGTATAATTAGATCTTGAAATGTATACTATGCTTTCACAAACTATAATATTAGAAAAAGAAAAACCTAGAGTGAAGTGCAAGAAACAATTGAAATAATTAGTCATTGGTTAGTAGGATGTTGAAAAACAACACACAGAGAAAAGTACATTTCCAACATGCAATTATCTAGTTAGTCAGAACAATTCATTACTTTCCCCCAAATCAATATTACAAATGCTCAATATTTTCTTCTGTAAACTGAAATTAGATATCAGTCAGATGTAAGTACCAAGCAGAAATGATTTGTAGCTCTAAAAATTATGCCTGCTCAAAATCTGATTGTGAAATTGATTGTAAGCATAGAATTTGACATTTTACCAATTATATCACATTACTGCATGTGCCAGTAAGAGTTCCTGGCATATGGTGTAATATAGGCAAACTATATGTGAAGTGACAACATGAGCAAGTTATGTCTGACTTCTACAAATGTAGCTATAACTTTTAATTCCAGACATGATGATGGAGGAAAAAACCAAAGCATTTTCCATTTTAATTTAAATTGTTGATGATGACATAATGCATGGCTTGGCTACTTTTAATATCCTTGCCAGTGTTCAGAAATGAATGTAGCATGCATAAAGACGAATAGGTCTTACTCTGTTTATTACTTAACTCATAAATAATACAGCCAGATTTTGGGGAAGGTGATGGGCACTCTAGCCCAATCAAAAATGAAATGTTTTCCTTTTCTTTTCTCTGATTTTGTTTAAAGATGAAATGCAGTAATAAAACAAAGAAGCTTATATAGCATTTGGCAAGAATAACAGTGGTTGGAGTGGAGATCTACTGGAAAATTAACCTACATCCTGTGTTGGGTGGGATCCCTTTAAAGTTTCACATGGAAAACAAAGCTTTTAGCACATCATTGTGCTCATCTTAACTATGTAGCAGAATATCTGAGCCATTATTATGACAGACAAATATACTGCTAACACTAAAGGTGTTGTTCCATATTTAAACTTGAGTAGGCATTTATACATTGATTATATATATATACTGTATGTTTAAGAATACAATCAGACAAATGTTATCCTCTGAAACACAGAGGCATAAATTATTGTCACAGTGGCTATGAATCCAACCCAGTAAGATTTAAAGAGGTTTATACATATGGTTAAAGAAAGTGAGCTAATGGAAAGTTTTAGTTCCTATTTATTTTTGGCATATATTAAAGCACTACACATTTTCTTTTAAAGTGCTAATGTTTGTTAGCTGGTTATTTGCATGCCATTTTATGTAGCAGTCAATATAAAATTTCCATCCTACATACTAAATGAACAAATATATACTTAATATAATGTAGTTATGACATGCAGGAATTGTGTCCCATCTGGAATGACACAGCTTCACAGGGAAATTGGTCATTGAGAAGATGATGTTTAAGCACTCAATGCATCCTGTAGTGGAAAAACTGTCACTGATGTCAGAGTGTTGTGTGAGGTCCATTGGTCTGGATTACGGCACTGACTTTAAAGGGCCGTACACTGGTGCTGATTTCCATCGGGTCCATGCAGCGCTCTTGTGGTTACCTTCCACAGGCGCCTTGGGACTGATGACATTAGCGTGACTGCCTGACTATATCTCTGACTATATTTCTGTTTTCTAAATATAGGGCAAATTTTACTTGTATCTAAGGAACTCACACACATAGCAACTGAGTAGTTTCAGATGTGTCTGGCTTGAGTCTTCCAACTGTATTATAGTGTACCTTCAAACAGACTGTCACTCAACATACCACACAAAATTATTTTAATTATCTTAGCAGTATCTCTCTGAAGTCTGTATATCTTAAATTTGCTGTTGTCCAGCTCCTGCATTATTTAGTTGAACAACACCAAGAAAATGTTTCAATCTGAGAGTCTCAATTTCCTTCCACCTCCGCTTCCCTCTCCACCAGTGCACCCCTATATACCTCTGGCTTACTAACTGGTTCAATTCTAAAGGGCCTTTTTTGAAGACTGGAGGGACTTTTCTCCACTGCTCAGACAAGTCCCTTTAACCCATTGCCATTTCCATTTTCTCAACAAAACACCTCAATTCATATAATATATGTGAAAATATCTTGGAGAAAAAGAAAAAGGACACAAACCCACAACTGTTGTATTATTGTATTATATTTTTGTATTATTTTCATGCAGTGGTTCAGGGGTTTGATGAGGCAACGTGCTCTGGAGATAAGTCCAAACAGATAGGAAAAAAGATGAAAAGTACAACCACATTTTAAATACTTCTAAGAATAATTGTGATTAATTTTCCCCACCCTTTCTTCAAACATGCTTATTTATTTACTTATTATTTATTTATTGGAGCAAAGGTAATGAAAATCAGCAGTATCAGCAGTGTTTGAAGCACACTTGGTAGCAAAAAGGCCTATGACTATTCTGAGACACATGAGGAGCAGATTTCACAATCATTTTCACATTAATTTTTCAATCTTGAAAGGCAAGGTTTCCATCATAGCTTTTGTGCTATTTTTTAAATCAATCAGGATAGTCCAAATAGTTTTTTAGAGAGCAGCGAGGTCAATGATTAGGGAAAAAAAAAACAAAGCAAAAGGATTGTTGTGTTAGCCATATGAATAACTTCAGACTGTATAGAAAGAAGATATTCAAAAATTTTCTATGACATGTGGTTGGGTTGACAGTCAATAGAGCTGAATATGTTAAAAATAAGATTAAAACTGAATCGTGTGAATTATACTTGTAAGTCTTCAACCCACATAACTTGCAGTCAACATTCCTCCAAAATAAGTATTCTAATAAATATGCTGGATTGATAAATAATTATGGTTTCTAGAATTAAACAGAAATTTGAAATCAAGCTTTTTGATTTGTTTATTATTTCTACTTGTAATCTTCATCTCACTTGGTACTTTTGTGTTGGGGTCCCTCGAGCCCTGGGAGAGGGGCCCTGAGGGCACAGACACGGGGTTTCCCTGGCCCTGCTCAGCCTCGTTCCCGTTGGTTGGTTTGTGTTCCCTGCGCGGGCAGAAGGACCCTTGGTCCCGTGACTGGAACAGTTCCTCGGCAGAGCTCCGGCCATGCGGCTGGAGAAATAAACATCTCTGAAACA
>NW_008239767.1:6627480-6652307 GCF_000691975.1 Corvus brachyrhynchos
TGTTGGGGTCCCTCCCCTGCCGTGTAGCCCTGGGAGAGGGGCCCTGAGGGCACAGACACGGGGCTTCCCTGCCCCTGCTCAGCCTCGTTCCCATTGGTTGGTTTGTGTTCCCTGCGCGGGCAGAAGGACCCTTGGTCCCGTGACTGGAACAGTTCCTGGGCAGAGCTCCGGCCATGCAGCTGGAGAAATAAACATCTCTGGAACAGCTATCAAGAATCTGTCTGTCCGTATATATTTCCTTTCCACGGGACTCCTGGTTTGATATATGTATGTTGCAGTATCCCCACTGCAACACTTTTGAACTGGAATTATGCTGAAGTATCAGAGAAGAATGGCATTCACACAATTGGTGAGAAGGTAAAAAGCTTTCAAAAGGTGAAAGTGAAGCAGTTAGAAAGAGGTTAAAAAGTTGTCAGGACTGACTAAAAACAACAATATAAAAACCAAAGAAAAACCTAGAGCACTGAAGACTACAAATTCTGTAAGAGTTATGTCAGAGCTTCTCTTAAGAATTCAGCAGAAAAGAGATATATTTGATTCCCATTATTTTTCATTTTATAACTTTTCCATCTAAAACCATGTATTAAATATTTTTAGTTACTATTTATCTTACCAGAATACAACATTATTTTCATGGTGACATACATGGTTATAGAGTACTGAATTCTTACCTAAATGAAAAGGAAAAAGAAGGCACATAAATGTTGCTTCCAAGTACATGTTGAATAATTTGCTAAATGTACTAAATAAATTGTATTTTAACAATTAATATTGTGCTGTAGGAATATTAATCCCCAGTTCAGCATCACCATTGAGACTCCCAAACCAGGCACTTGGTCTCCACCCTTCCCCTTCCAGCTCCAAGGATGGAGTTGGGAATTGGAGGGATATAGATGAAACTCTTGGATTGATAAAAAACAAAGTACTGTAAACAGCAATGAGATAAAAAAATGAACAGGAAGCAACAATATTAATAACAAATGGCATAAGACAAAGAAAAAATTTACATGGAAAGTAAAACAATACCAGACCATTTCATTTTTTTTTTAATTTAATCAATAATGAACTGAAAAATGCATAGTCCAGACTATTATTTAGATTTTTCTGAAGAAATTTGTTCCTTAGACTGTCCCTTTCTTTTCTTTGTTCTTTTTTACTTCTTTTTGTAACTAGGCCTCTAATAAGCAATCAAAACGAAGGACTTCTGCAGAGAAGCAAAACAGAAGAATGGCATCACAGGGGACACTGCAACCAGATGTTTCCAAGGGAAAACAATTCTCTGAAAGAAATTTGAGTAAAATTACATGCTCCTTATTCCTGCTGCTCTGGAAACTCAGAAAGGAATGTCCCAGACATTCCATAGGCATATACCCTATACAGGTATTGAATAGACAAAATAAAACTAAGGAATCCGGGACTGTTGAAATATTTCCCACGTTGTTGATAGGATTTCTTGCATTCGTTGTTCTCCCACAGCCCCATTACACACCAACAGTAACACTGGGCCATTTTATATTCTTTTTCCCATAGCAGTCCTCTTTACATCTCTTTCCACATCTCTTGCCATTTAGCTAATCCCTTCTCCACAAAAAATAATTAAAACTGCACATGTAATATAACTCATCATAGTTTTGTCTTGTTTATTTAAGTTCTTTGGGAAAATAAGAGTCTAATGTTTTGGGTTTTTTTTTTAATTTGGGTTTTTTTGCTTGTCAGAAGAACTACTTAGGCGTAAAGTTCAGAGTTCATTTGATACAATGGATTTTACACATCCTTCTGTATTTGGATTGTGTAGTACTATTTATATCATATATATGAGACATCATGCAGTTTTTCTTAGCTTATAGACCAGATACAAATGCAAAAAAGTTACAAAACCTAGTAAATAGTTTAATGAAATCAAACAGTTATTCAAGACAGGTATATTGAGTCTAACTTTCAACACTATTGGCATCCACATTTGAACTAATCACTCTGGGCTATAGTCAGGCGAGAGAAATTGATATGCCTTCTGGTGTGTAATTCATCTCGACCAAAAGCAGGTATCTCATACAGGTCATAGCAATTGCACCTTAAATGTGCCTATTTCTCTACCTTGGCTACAATGGGAGCCTAAGGTGACTAAGAGCTGTACTGTAGATAACTGAAGTCAGATGAAATGCTTTCCACTCTCATCAATTTCGATGCTGTCTGCAAGAGGCACATGTTTTCTGAAAGTTATCAATAATGTTACTACTGTTCTGTTATGTTATATCCTGCAATTCAATTAAGCCATAATTTTTTAGAGTTCATGAAGGCATTCTAAAGATCTGTACTTTTACAATAGTTAGGAGACCAACTTTTCCTTTTTTCTTTGATATTAGTTTCTAAATGCCAGTATCAAGCAATTGGCCCTTGGGTTAATTTGATTCTTCTCCAGGATGTATAAGAACGTGTGCAGATTCCTGGGTATCAGGAACACTCACCCATAGAAATGTGAACTCTACAGTATTAAACATTTGATCAATATGAGAGTTTCAGAAGAGAAAGTAGTGTTAAAAGTTTATTCATTCTGTGCACTCTTTAGAGATGATTAACTGTCTTTATTATATTAAAGCAAACCCAAAGCCATCTGCCAAAGGCGATTGTGTCCAAGTACTGAAACCATTTCATGTGAAAACTCATTTTCAGGCTCCTAATTATTTTTCATTATAGTGGCAGTGTGGAATAGATTGGAATTGGACAGTAATTGCCAGGTCTGAGCAGTGCGGACCATTGCAATGTATCAGTTTAGATGAAGTGTGACAAGGATACATCTAGCTACTATATAACTTCCATTAAGCAACTTCCCTGTCCCTGATCATGTAACACTTCATAGAATGTGGTCAGCACAAGGTCATAATAATGGCTTTCTGTCTGACTTCAAGTATTTTGTACACGCACAAGCTGTTAACCCCCTCTGTTAGCATCACTCTTACAATGTCCAGTTATTTCAGATGTCAAGGATACTTACTGCATTCCTCCAGAGGGGATAGAAGGACTTTAAAAGGTTGCAGAACTTATATGTGTATATTTTAATGCTTTGTGGTGCTAAAATGTCCTGGAATTGAGAAACAAATTACCCAGAAGGTAGTAAAATGTGTTTCTACATCACTTCATGTGTTAGGTCCTGCAGTGCAAATTGGAAAACAAATGATCTTAGGTTCAAGTTCTAAATCTATGGACATTTCTTGCAGCAAAACTCTCTTCTCTCATATGCCAGTCTTTCCTTAATTTCTCTCTCCTTCTCTTTCCCCTCCCAGAATAAAGGCACTATGACTTGATCTGTCTCTAAAGTAAACAATAATGCTCACACTGAGTTTGCTTTCCTTAATGAAATTATCTGAGATACAACTTTGCAACCTTATGCTTGCTAATTTTGGCTTACATGGCTCTATTTTTCTTTCAGTTAATATTTAAAAAAGCATATTCTCAGTTTTGTATGTCTCTGTTTCTGAATGCTGTCATTACTGCCTAAGGAAGATCATCCAACATTGAAGCAACAGCATTTAATGACCAATTCTGAAAATATCCTGACTTCAGTTTTTATTCTCACTACTGTAATTCAATGGAAGCATCTTTTGGCAGCAGCAGCATTAAGAAGAATGCTGACTGTCCCTTTCATCTAGGATGCCAAATACTATGACTCTGTGTCAGATATTCAATCAGAAGTGGTGGGGTTTTTTTTAAGGCGAGCCCAAAATTAATATTTTCTTACATATTTCATCTGTAATTTTCACACAATGAAAGCATGTATCTCAACACTTTTCTAAAGCAAGAAAATTGTACTGTATTCGGAAATACGTCATAATGCTGCCTTAGCTTTTTCTCAAAGGCATTATATACTGTACAGATATACACACTTTTAGAATGATTGTGTTCCCACAGTTTAAGCCTTTGCCATTTGCCGACTGAAGAGCTGTGTAAAATGCCAGTTCAAACTCAGGATGATTAAAAAGAGTATTGATTTTCTCTTCTGTACACAGTACTAATCTTCCAAAATTTCAAGGATGATAATATATCACTTTGTTTTCCAATGCCATTCACAGCACAGACAATTTAAAAGCCCAAAAAGGAGTGGAAAAAAATATAATTAATGAAGTCATCTGTCATCAATGGACTTGAAAATTAACAGTAATATTTAATTTTCTGGAAGAGTAAGGAATTCATAATGCATCCTAAAATAGTTTGGGTAGTTTTTTTGTTTGTTTCCTTGTTTTTGTTTTGGTTTGGGTTTTTGTTTGTTTGTTTGTGGGGTTATTTTGTTTTGGTTTGTTTTTTCATTTTTTGGGTTTTTTTAAGAGGTTTTTTTTTTGTTTTTATTTTCTCAAAAGAATTTCAGCCAGTTAATCTAACTACAGTGGCATTTTCTGACTTTCCTTCTGGTGAGAGTTAAATTTTGGGGAGGAAAAAAGTAAGAAAAAAAGAGATAATCCTTGCCACAAAAATTGAACTATGCTTTACATATCGTCCTGCAAAAAAGTATTTTGAAAGACCAGTCTGTATCTTAACTTGGTGTGAAGGAAATACACTATCTAAACTACCAAATGAATCATTAAAATAAAACCCCTTATCAAACAATTTTTTTTAAAAAAACCCTGCTGGCTCTACTATCTCACATGGAGATAGTAGAAACTATTTTCATAATATACTGGAACAATGACAGTTCCTGTTTTTGTATATGCCGTTTTAAACAAGATAATTATTATTTTACGTATGCTATGTCTCTGATATGTATGAGTCATGTATACTTCATATCAAGAGTGCATTTAAATATCAAATATTTCTCAGTTAGCTTCACTTCCTAAAAGTCTGGATACATACACTTGAAACACTGGGACGTAGGCACGGGCTCCACTGGTATGAAAAGTTCAGGGAATTGAAGATGACTCCACTCCTACAGGCAGGATGGACATTGTAGGGTTGGCCCTGACTTGGCCAGCCCAAAGACTTGCAATGATATTTCAGCAGACACTGTAACTTCTTCCTTGCACTTTAACACCAGCGTGCCACACACTGTGATGGGGCCTCTGGCTCATGAGATAAATCCATTGCCAGCAAAAGGTAAAAAATCCTTCTAGGATACCTCTTATACAATATAACTGGATTAAAAAAGAAAACATGATTATATGAAGTGCTAAAGAATGTCATGAGCAATGTGGGGAAAAATGCTTCAATGAAAAACTTTTGTTCAGACAAAATTTCTAAGCATCAATACAAAGCCACAGCATAAGGCATTACCCATACAAGAAGTTTTATATGCAAGTCTGCATGCATATAAACAAGAAGTTTATCTGGAATTCTAGACTTTTAATACAAGATTGTAGGCTTGGGATCTACTTTGACTTTTATGGACATCACATCACATCAAATTTGAACATTTTACAGTGAATAAGATTTGTGTGAGGGAAATGTCTATCAGTTCACAGATAAATCATGACTGATTTTGAACTGTGTAGACCTCACCTCTACAGCAGAAGGAGATAGAATTTCAAGAACCTATGTCTGAGACACTCACAAACAACTTCTGACTCCAAGGTTGTTAACAAGTCAGTAACCTAAGATGTAGTTTGGCTCTGAGGGCTGTTCCAACAGATCCTAGATCCTTACAGTTTTCCCCCAGCATACTTTGGTCTATACTCACACAACTATGATAATTAATTCAATGAATACATGCAATGCTTGTATGCCGCTGTTACACGGGAAGGAATATACCTGAGCTAGAACATGCATGGGTTTTTTTCACATGTATTCATTGATCAAGCAATAAATGAGGTAAGAACTCCATGTTTGGAAAATACAAGGAGAAGGCCAGAAGGGCATGACTTCTGTTTTTCTGTCCCATATGTGATATCACACACTGAGCTTCCCAATACACCCTCTTCTGCAGAGCTCCAGGCACAGTTCATTCAAACCATTATTTACAAGAGATGTTTAGACTTCAATAATCTCTTTATATGCTCTAATAACTTGGATCATGCAAAAAAAAGTAGATCTCTTAAATTTTCAAGCAACATGAAGAGGAGCATGTCAGGCCGGCTGCAGGATGAGATTAGAACTAAAAATGACAGGATGAAGAAAAAAGTATGATTAAATTTTTTAGGCACAAATTCAAGGTGAAAAAATAGCTGGATGAAACTGCAGAAAGATTCAGACTAAGAAGTGTTTATGAAGGTAAAGTTAGTGACAGGATGAAATGGATTGTCTCAGGAGGTTGTGGATTGAAGAATCATTGGATTCTTCAGAAATATCCATAAAGAGTGATAGAGGTAAAATTGATCTGCCTGTAGTAGGTTTTTTCAGACTGACTTTTCTGTGATTCTTACTTTGCAGTGATGTGGTACAAGTCACCAAACACACAAAAGTGTAAGTGCTGCAGTAGAAAATGGCTGTGTCATTGCCAGGGCCCTTGCTGCCTGGGAAGAGTAGACCTGGTCATCTCTCTTCTGTGCTCGTGCAGAAGTAGTGCAGGCACATGCAGTCATTTCTTAGGAATATTGTGGTCCTAAAAAATTACCCAAAAACATACATCTCTAGTTGCTGCTTCTTATTAATCTTTGGTCTGAATGGAATATTGCTGGCTTTGTAAAAGCAGAATAAAATAATTTCAAAGACTAAAATAGAACTTCAATATTCATACTACCCCATAACACACTTGGAAAGCTGTCTCAAGGATGTTGTAATTGAAGCAGCAAACTGAGGCTGTCTTCTTTAAGAACTGGCAGGACAGGGTCAAAATATTTGTATGAATGACCAAGCAACTGTCCAGAAAGTACATATACCAACAGCAGCAAAGCCTGTATACAGGGTCAAGATTTTATGGGCTCTCCCCATCCCTGTGTACTGAGCTTCAGCCTGTGCAGAAAGGATCATCTGAGCCAAACACCCCCTCATTAATTTTTTCCTCATCTGTGTTGTTGCCATATGTCCCTGGTCCCACAGCTGAATGCATTCACTGAGGTGTACATCACTCAGGTGCCTGACACTGGAATACAGTTTAGACAAGCCAGTCCGCTTTATGCCAGGACATGGATAAGGATGGCACAAATGTCTGAGCATCCAAGGAGCTGGTGACCTGAAACACAGGCCAGCTAGGGGCAGCAATGTTGTAAGGAAGTGGACATGGGCATATGTAGTGGATGCAGGGACACATAAAGCTGTTGAGTGTCCTGGCATGGATTGGCTGTTATTTTTGCCAAATGTGAAAGAATATTTAAATACAGCTAATACAATCTGTTTGGTTTTTGTGCCCATTGCATGGACACTTGTAGTTCTAAAAAATCACTTGACCCTTCAAATATGATTTCACCTGTGGCTACTAAAAGTAGAGAAGATACAGGGAAGGATGCCCAGAAAAGTTTACAGGATGTCTCTTAATTTTTTTTTTTTTTTAACTTTACCTTAATGCTAAAAATTCTGTCATTGTAGTAATATTTTAAATGCACATGACTGGAATAAAAAATATAATTGTCTTTTTTTTTCAATTAGCAGAGATGTAAAAACAAATTTAATTACATTGTCACAGTCTAGTAAAATATTTAATATGGGATTCCAAGAAAAACACAAATTAAGGATTATATTTTTCTATGCTCTGAAATTTGGATTGCTTCAACATCAGTTAATCAATTCATAAATATACTAACATAATGTAATAGTCATAAACCAAATTATATTATAAAGAAATACATTAAAGAATTGATCTATTGACTTCACTGGCATCAGTCGTGACCATGACAACTTAAACTAATTAGGATTTTTCACCTCAAAGTGTATTAAATATTTAAATTTTTAACTACAGTTCAGTGTAGTAACTAGTGTTCAAAAATCCCTTTGGAGGAATTTATAGCCTAAAATCCACCCTACTCATCTAGCCATTCACTGCTACAAAATGAAGAGAGTTATTCAGTCACAGAATAACTGGTCAAAGAATGTTGCTTCGAACAATGAAAACTGATTGTCCTTGAAACTTTCTTCTCAGTCATGTAATTTATACTCTTGCTATTAAACATCTCATCCTTCTGGAACTAAGTTAAGCTATGGCATAAATGGGGGATAAACATAAAAAGTGATTACCTATTGATATAGTTGAAGGATCACTGTTATTATTGTCAAGAGATTTAAATGTGCCTGAGCAATGCCTTTGGATTGTATTTAAACTGTTTAGGAAAATTAGCATAGGGGGGATTTTTTTTTTCAATGTAGAAGGATGTCTAAAACTGATTCTCTGTTCTTTGCTTTTGATAGGAATCTTTTTGCTTTTGTATAGCCACTCTTTTCTATTATTTGAGTAACATGACTGAAAGAAAGAAAAAGGGGAAAAAAAGCGGGGGGAAAGGGAAAAGAGAACAGTAATCATAGAGTAATAGAAAGGCTTTGAGTTGGCTGGTCACAAATGGAGTTTAAGTTCTAAATATATGTTTATTACCAGTGTCAAAATATGTATATTTCTTAAAAAATCTGTGTATACCACTTTTACATATTCATATACCAAGGCTAATAAGAGGATTAACCAGCCCTCCCCTTTCCTGTTCACAGAAATCCTCTTGAATTCAATGGCAGCTCAGGACATTAAAGGCGTGGGTACCAGGACATAATGTGTGACACCTTTATCTTACCTGTCATTCAAAGATTTAAACAGTATAAAAGTTCACTCAGGGCTTAGATAGTTTTCTACAAAATATATAAGTAGAATTTTCAGAATATTAGGATCACATACTTGATGCAGTTTACTGTGCTGTGTGTGATGTTCCCTGCTCTTTTCACTACGTGGTGCCTTGAAATGAATGGAACAATCATCTGGAGTTAAAAGAGGAGCACAAAGGAAAATGAGAGAGGAAATAATGAAGATCAGGTTCACTAGCCATGTATTGTATAACAGCTGTCAAAATGAAATAAAAGTCATCAGACTGATCATATTAGGGGGAGATCAGCTCTAACCATAGCCCTATATATCAGCGTCAATGCACTATCTGCAGAGAAACTGCAAAAGTTAAGCAATGAAAATTTCCTAAGAATGCACTGATCCTTGCAATGTAGTAGTGTAATACATATAATTTATATGAACTATCATCCCTGTACTCTCTTGACCTCAAAGCAACTGTATATTCAGCCACCTCTATTCAGACTCAATTATAAAACTACTAGAGGGAGTGAAAGAGGAATATACTTTTCATCAGATTTCCAGAGGTACCATGGTGGTTCAACTTCATAACAGATCAAGTTTTGTTCTTTTTATTTATCTACAGATTTAAAGTACTTACAGACTTATTTCCACAGTCCTGAAAGTTTCAAAATCTTTAATGGAAAATTCTGTGATTTGATCAATCATCTATGGTACGTTTTCATTTCACAGGTGAAAATTAGGTGTATGAGCAGACTGTTCACAAGCTAAAGGTTTTTAACAGATGAAGCAACATTTTTAATTGTGATTTCGTTTTGAAAACTTGCCATGAATACCACATACCTGGTTATTAGTTAAACACTAGTTGATCCTGCACTGTGAAAATGCCCTTCAGTCCTCATTTCTTGGAAAGATTTCTGCACTTGGGCTGGAGGAGGCAGCTCAAAAAGTTCCTTAATAAAGAGGAATTTCATAGAACAATGGTTTTCAACATAAAAAAAAGTCTTCATGTACTAAGACTGTACTTCTGTGAGCACCTGAAAACATCTGAAAATTATGAGAAGTTTGGGATCCTGCTCATATGTGACTCTACCTCCTCAGCTTATCTGCATGAAGGGCAAGAGTTCACCAAATATTTTCCAAGCATATCAAATGGTTCTGTACACTGAGTACATTTTCCAATTTCCTTCTGAAGTCAGTTAAATGGTTCTGTACACTGTTTGAGTACATTTTCCAATTTCCTTCTGAAGTCAGTTGGCAGCACTTACTGGTGGTCCCTTGTAAGATTTGAGAAGTAGTGGTCAGGACATTTATATGCTGACTGCTCTGCCTTGGACTGTACAGGTCTGTTCATTATCATCATTACTGGCTGCAGATGGCATCAACACTCAGATATTATACAAGTGGCTAGTATTTCCCACAAGAGACCCAGAATCACTTCTGTCCTCATCCATATGCATTGCAAACATTTTTGCATAGTGTCTAGAAACTAATGTCCTAATTTTCAGATTATGGACTCTGGATGAGGTTATAGATTGCCTAGTAAGTTGGATCTATGTGTTCTCAGTCTTTCAAGTAAACAGACAATATACATTAGGTTAGAGAGAATGAGAAGAGAAGATTAGAGCCCTGGTGGGAAGAAGAGAAAGAGGGAAAGTGAGGACATTAGATATAATTTCATAAACATTTATTTTCCGTGAGTGATTAATTTGCCCTCTTTTACACATCTTCATTACCATGAGACCTTGCTCACCAGAAGAGTCAATACCTCTCTACTGGATATAAGAATATTTTGGCATAGTTATCTTAAATATGTTCCTTACTCCAGTCATCTAGACCAAATTAAACAAAAAAATGAAAGCTGTCCTTTGTTACCTGGAAGCTAAAGCACTCACTTAGGAAATAGTCTGGAGTCTATGATTTCCCTAGAAGACTTCACATTAAATAAGTGTCATGATAAAATGCACCAGCTGATTAGTATTATTTTAAAAATGAAAATACGTTTTTCACATAATATGTCCATGAAAATATAAAGAGGACTATGGGATTTTTTTTTCTTTTTTTCAATTAATGGGAAAGAAACAACAAAGAGGTCTGCTAAGAGAGCTGAGAGAAAATGGAGAAAAGATTATCTTTTTTCATGGACTGATGAAGAAATATCACGAGTCAAATTTTAATATTCACTTTACAGAAGCAGTAAAATATTCCCAGGGAGAGAACATCCATAGCAACATGAATTTAGCCTGGCACAAAAGACAAAACAGCAAAGATGGACTTTCACACTCAAAATTGTCAAATTGTCAACATTTTTCTTCAATGCAGGACTGCATTCCTGGGGAAAAGGAAACAGAAGGGCAAGAAAGGAAGGGTTTTTATTCAGAATGTCAGAAAAGAACATTGAACAACAGTGAGAGTGTTCGGCCTGCTACTGGTGAATAAGCAAAGTGTTACAGGCACCATAAGGCAAAGAAGAAACTAATTCTAGGTGATAAATAGAATGAAATTACTTACAGAGCTAGGCACAAATATTTTGAATCCTCAGAATATCAATATCTGGCAGCATAAAGGATGCACTATTTTTCAGCCTCATCTGAGAAAAATGTTAAAGGACACAAGCTAGAAAAGGTTCCTTATTTGCATTGGTACGGCAGAAGTGATGAGGGCCAAACCAGAATAAGGGCAAACAGAAGAGGGTTTGTTTCAGCAAGTGCTAGTGGAATGGCAATTTTTCTCAATGTTTAGCATATTAAGTTTTCTTCATGGGTGTTTTGAACTCAAATTTTAGTTTCTTTCTTTTGAAGCTCTTTTGGCTGAAAAGAATGTAAATAAATATTTTAATAACTGCATTTTTTAACTTATCAACTTTAATCTGTCCTTTCATACCTAACCCATAGCTATTTTAGATACTAGTCCTGTATTTTTTTTTTTTTTTGAAATCTGTGTATGAGTTCTGTATCTATAATATAGAAATTATAAAATGCTTATTTTGTGCACTTCCATAACTGCTTCCAGAGTCTGGCATAATGCTGTCAGACGTTCAGCCCTAAGTGGCTATGGCTCCTTTCATTAAACAAAGCCACATTACATTTCCATTATTTTAGACAGAAGAAGTAGATAGAAATTTTTTTCTGTTCTTATCAGGTAAGATATCATTTTATGACAGTGAATTCTGTTTATTATTACCTCAATATCAATTTGACCCTATGCTTTTAAATAATCTTCCATTCCACGTTACTTGGAATGATCTCTGTGTTTGCATTAGTTGGCCATTGTTTCTAAGTCCCTTATTGAACAACACCAACTGCGAGCCTGATGTACTCTTCCATGTGTTAAAACATTATATTTTCATTTTCAAATATGACATTATTACAAGAGATATACTAACAAGCTGAATAACTAACATCCATACTTGATGTTAGTATTGAACTTGACGTTCATTGGTGCCTGCAT
Source organism: Corvus brachyrhynchos (assembly GCF_000691975.1). Classification (NCBI taxonomy): domain Eukaryota; kingdom Metazoa; phylum Chordata; class Aves; order Passeriformes; family Corvidae; genus Corvus; species Corvus brachyrhynchos. Next base: position 6,639,569 of record NW_008239767.1, read on the forward strand.
AAATTTTCATTAGGAAGATGTATAAATGTTCAAGAATCTACAATATAAGGAAAGTAACAATTAAATACCTGTTAATGCAATTATAACCCAGTTATCTCTCTTAATTAAATGAGTTTTTCATTATTATAAAAACAATAATATCTATGAAACTGCAGGAAAGCTCCCAAAAGCTCTTGTAAGGCACTTCTGTTTTTCAGTATCTAAAGGTAAATCAAAGCTATTGCTTTGTCACTTAGTTAAACCATTCAGTGAATAGTAGAAAACATGTTTCAGAGCTGCAAGAGGTGAACTGCCCATAAACATTCTGGTTCATTAGCAAGAATGTCTGATGAGAGATCAGAAGGTTATGAATTGTTAGCACCTAACAAAACCAGGGAACAAACAGAGTATAAATAAAGAAAAGACATAGTTCATGGAGCGGCCTCAGGAGAGCTCTTTGTAAGCAAAGGCAGAAATGTAAATGAGTTATTTACAAGTTCACTTGGGATAACACATTTGAAATATAAGTCAACATTAAAAAAAAATTCACAAAAATTATTTATTGAAATAATGGCAAAATTAGTAAAGTCAGAATTATCTTCTCACAATTTATATAGATTATAACTTCAGGAGTAAATTTTTGTTAATACCTTATTTTTAAAATATTAGCAAAATGAAATGAAAAGACATAGTTTTCATTTAAATTTTGAGCTGCAGAGTGCCGTATACTTTGTTTCCCATTCTACTAAATAAACATCACATTTCTGATTTTATTATTTGGTTTATTTTAATATTGTAATGTTTATTGATCGACCATTTACCTATTTGTATGTCACTTTTCATCGTTTCATCTTATGCAGATGCAAAAGTTATAAAGAGTGTTGCACTTGTGTTGCAATCTTTGCAACACTTGTCTTAACCAAGTTATTTGTACTTATACTTTACTTACTAGCATTCTGCAAGAAAGTGGAGTAGCATGATCAGAGCAAACTATAATAATTGTATTCCTGTCTTTATTTCTACTATCAATCAGTTCTGTGATACCTGGAAATTTACTTCCTCTACTTCAGATACCACCACCTTTTGCAGTTTGTACGTAAAGATAAGTTTCAGCTTAAGCAGAATTTATTGAAAAAGAAATTAAATAACCAGCTTCTATGTTGTGACCTGTTCTAATCATAGCAAAGACTTGCAAAAGACCCTTTTTAAGCATCTGAAATATTAGTTGGAGGACCATTTCCAAACATACAAAACCATGTCTCTAATGATTATGCAAATTTCTTTTTCCCTTTTCTCTGATCTATTCAAGATTAAAATATTAATCTCATAAGTCATGATTGAAACTGTACAAGCTTTGTTAGAAAAACATGAAGTTTTTCTAAGGTTGATACCAGAGACAATCCTATTTTATGCTGTCTTAAGCCTAGTGCCATTAAAGTCTGTCCTTATGACGAAGAACATTTCATAAATGCACTGCTCAGAAACACTTTTCCACACTGGAAAATGCTCATGTTTTCTTAGTTTGCTATCTATATATTGAGTAGATGAAAACCTAAATTCTCCTTTGATTTCAACTGGTCTTGAAAAAAAAGTTAAGTAGACAAAAGGATAATGGACTGTGGATTAGACAGGTAGGTAGATAGATAGAGAGTCAGATTGGGAGATAGATAGCAAATCTCTTATTCTTCCAATTCTTTTGCATGCCAAAGCCCTTTCTATGATAACTTTCCTTTATTTGATTTTTCTCAAGGGAGTGCTGTGATAAATTTTAAAATGTTGGGTAATTATCATATACTGAATATGCTAAAACAGAGGAGGAAAAAAGTCACACAAAATTATAATAATCTTGTGTAGCGGTGCAAGTGGCTGCAGCCACCCTGACCCCTGAAGATCCAACAGACACTCATCTGTAGTGGCCAGGCACTGAAGCTTAACGCCTCACTCTTGGTTAGGGTGAGAGCCCATAATCCCCTGGTTCCGCAGTTTACATATTTTTATATGATAGGCTCATGTTTTCCCCTCCCTGTTTTATGTATAAGTTTGTTAATATTCATTTCCCCTAAGTTAATATGTATTAATTCTAGAAAGTTCTGTTGTACTTGACACCCCATTGGTTCCTTCCCTAAATCCCTCCTTTGTGTTATTTCCATTGGTTCCCTTGTTCTCAGCCCTATCTCCTGTCAAGTATCCCATTTACTGTATCACTTATCCCCACCTTTCCTATCCCCACTATAAAATCCCTGGACGTGTCAGATGTAGAGCTTTCCGTCTCTTCCCCCCATTGTTTCACCTCAATAAACCTTCTGCATGCCTTCACACTGGCTCAGGGACGGCTCCCTCGGGTGAGGAGCGCACCCTCGTCCGCCTCGCTTTTGTCTGTGCCTGTGCCTGCCATAGTGCAGGCGGGTTGTGGCTAGGCTAGACCTCCAGACTCTCTTTGAGCTAGCGTGCAAAAACCTTACAATCTTGGTGTCTAGTACAAGACATTTCTAGTGGTCTCTTATTTGTCTTGGTTTCTAGTATAAGACATTTTAGACTATTTAAAAAACCTGCTACTTCCAACCAGGTGCCTCCAGGCATAGGTGCTCTTTCAAAAGAGACTCTTGTTCTTTAAAGGGTTACAAAAATTCATTCTCTGCCTCTATGGTGTAAGCACCACACACTGTAATCATGGTATTTGGCCTTAACATAATTGGTGTGATTAATAAATGCTGATGGATCAGCAAACTGTTTGCTTTGTAAAGTTTGGAGGATTTTGGAGATTAGAATCAAACTGTTGTGTTGTTATTAATGTAATCAGTCCAACACAAAAAAAAAGGTGGAGATGGCGATTTGGCAACACTTCAAAATAAGTCATGGTACCTTATTAATCCTTTGAGCTCATGCAGGACTGTTGAATTACTTAGCTAACCTCATCTGATATTAGCAAGGGTATAAGATTAATGCAATAGGAATTTCATTTTGATGTTATCTGAAAGTGGGATTAGGCCCACAAAAGGACCTTGCAGAAGTCTAATTTTCAGTTGGCTAGATTGGCTGGCGTGCCTTACAATCTTCCTTCTCATAGAAAGCAGAAATCTTCTTAATTTTTTCAAAGGACCAAGAGATTTTCTGGGACACCTATCAGAGAGAAATAGAGTATAATGGAAGAATAAGGATGACTTCTAATTTTAAAAATTTTAATTTCTCTCCCTAGAGAAGGCAAAGTTAACCTTCACTAGTGCTTTATCTTGATAGCCTTTTCCTCCTTGTTTAAAAGTAACACTCCCAAAGCTCTTTGAAGAATGGGCTATTAAATATGGAAAATTACTGAACTTGAAGTATTAATATTCTTCTTGGTATGCAAAATCTTTGTCAAGTGCAGCTTTCTTAGAATCTCTTCCTAATTTCTCTTCTTTCACAAATATGCAGCCATTAAGGCAATAAAATTGATAAACTTTAATCATTTCTGTAAAGAAAAGATTTTTAGCAATTTTTAGTAAGGATATGGGATTCATGCTGCATTTTTTTATGCCTCAAATGACATGGGTATTTACAAAAAAGACCTTCAAGGTACACCATCATGTCTCAGGGAAGTTCTAAGAACTGCTGATGTGTAATGAGATCAAGTTAGAGCTGTCTGTCTGCAAGCTCCCACTCGTTCTGGTTTTTAGCTCTTTTTGATTGGAAGTGCCTTTTATTCTCAGACTCCTCTTGCAGTAGTTTTGGGCAGATATTTCATAAAATGTCTGTTGAAATCTAATTTTTTCCTTCATCTCTGTCATCTAAACGCAGGGGATTTTACTGAACTGAATTGTACCTTATAGCTACTGGTTAGGTTTATTCCAAAATGATATATGTTTATTGCTAGCTTATATAGAAGCAGCCATCCTAGGGTATATACTTTTCTTATGAGAGATAGATCAGTCATCTGTAGAAACACAACTAAGGCACTCTAATTTTCAAAGCAGTTATTTGACAGAAAGGGCCAAATTTTTACTCGAAATGAGTGATACAGTAATTTTTAACAAATAAAAATCTACTCTGGGACTCTTTGTTACATGTAGACAGCCTGTTAAATTCTGTATGTTGTACCTCACAATTTATATACAAAAATGTTAAAAATTGGCATTAATAGTATATTTTCTCTTCCTTTTCTTTTCTTTTCTCTTTTTTCTTTTCTTTTCTTTTCTCTTTTCTTTTCTTTTCTTTTCTTTTCTTTTCTTTTCTTTTCTTTTCTTTTCTTCTTTTCTTCTTTTCTTTTTTCTTTTCCCTTTTCTTTTCTTTTCTTTTCTTCTTTTCTCTTTTCTTTTCTTTTCTTTTCTTCTTTTCTCTTTTCTTTTCTTTTCTTTTCTTCTTTTCTCTTTTCTTTTCTTTTCTTTTCTTCTTTTCTCTTTTCTTTTCTTTTCTTTTCTTCTTTTCTCTTTTCTTTTCTTTTCTTTTCTTCTTTTCTCTTTTCTTTTCTTTTCTTTTCTTCTTTTCTCTTTTCTTTTCTTTTCTTTTCTTCTTTTCTCTTTTCTTTTCTTTTCTTTTCTTCTTTTCTCTTTTCTTTTCTTTTCTTTTCTTCTTTTCTCTTTTCTTTTCTTTTCTTTTCTTCTTTTCTCTTTTCTTTTCTTTTCTTTTCTTTTCCTTTCCTTTCCTTTCCTTTTCCTTTTCTTTTTCTTTTTCCTTTCTTTTCTTTTCCTTTATTTCATTACAGCTGAAACAAAAAACCACTCACCATTCCAGATGGAATTATATTAATTCTATGGAAAGATTTGACTCTCCAATTTCCTCAATTAAAAAAAAACCCTGCAACTATACTTTCACTCAGAAATATAATTCTTATTAACAAATATGTACAGAAATTCAGGTTCCAAAATGAAGAAATATTAAATTATCATTTATATCAAAACACAAAATAACAAGCCTAATAATACACTTATTTTTGCTAAGAAAATGCACTATAATTTCTTAATAGTTGAGTTATTAAAAAATATAGAAATGTATTCAGGATTTTAGCCTCTTTAGATTTTTAACTCGTAGACAAATTGCTGCTATTCATATAAATGTAATTCTTTAAAACAAAAATGAATGTTGAGAAGACCATCATAAACATACATCATTATTCCTAGCAGCTCAAAATGATACAGACTCAGTCATATCAACAGTTACATGAATGTCATACTGAGATTCAAGATGTAGGAAAAAAATATGTCCCTATCATTTGTGCACAAACTCAAGTCTAAAAATGGAATTCTGTTGTTTGTTTGCTTTTGTGGGGGTTTTTTGTGCTCTTTTTCAACTGTGGCTGTTTTATTCCCCAATTTTGACTCAATTCCAGGAACCACTTCCTTGAAAGTATCTTTTCCAACCCATAGACTAGCTTTCTTCTCAGACTGTTATTTTTTAGGACAATCAGTAAATACCTTAAATTTTTAAGCATGTGCTTTCTTGAGATTAACTCTTATTTCTTTAATAATCCATAGCTATTTTTACAATGGAAGCACAGTCTCTTTGAACGGTGTCTTTCCCGCCAGGTTCCTTTGAAACTTCCCATTTTTATGACTTTTTCAGCCTTTAATGGAAGCTACTCATGCTCAGATTATGAACAGAGGCCTTTTAATAGATTGTAAATTCTCCCAGGAGACCTTTTTCTTGCTGCCCTCAGGGGAATACAGATGTCAATATGTGTCTTACTGCAGTCTCCCTGCCAATGGCTCAATAGATCAATGGTATGCCTAACAGGAAAACTGCTTTCAGTAATGTGATAATTTTGAATCCATATAAAGTTTATTGTACTCTCAACATTTGCACTGTGATGCCTGGGTGCCCTGACTACACTGTGTTGGAACAAAATCGAGTTGTGCAGCCATCAGTATCCACATTTAGCGCCGCAAGTTCCTTCAGTTTCCAGAAGCACTAATTTTGGAAAGACTACTGGTGTTGTGCTGTTTCAGCTTATTTTCTGTTCCTCTGTAATGCAGTCAAGATTGCTGCTTACAGCTGCAAACTTTCAGATAGCCTGATCAGTAACAGGAATTAGATTTGAGGGTAATTTTTTTTTTTTTAAAGCTCCTAGATGATACCAAACAGAATTCTCTTTCTTACCATAATATTTACTCAGAGAGCACTTGTATTCAGCTGCAAGGAAATCATCTTCCTAGCTGACCATATTCATGTTCTTGTTTCCCCAGTCAGATAGGCTATCCTGCACACTGAACAGTAGTTCCAGCACAGGTTCCAGGATGCTCAACTCTGAAAGGTAAATTCACTAGATGCAGATAGAAGAGGAAAAAAGAAATGGCTTGCAAAGCCAGTACACTAATACAAAATTTTGATGCCTAATGACACCAAAATAGCGGATTGAACAGCAAGAATGCTGAACTCTCTTTGAAACATGGGGGGAAAAGCCTAATTAATCAGCTGTATAATTCCACCATCCACTGAGTCTTGTGGCAGACAACAAGTACAGTTCCTATCTCTTGAAGACACTGTTTCAGCCTCTCTGCAGACACAGACCAAGATCAGACTACTTTAAATTCACAGATGTGAAGTTACCAGTGCTGCCAGGAAACCAAGTAACTTATTCTTACTCTGAAGCAGTGGAATGACTTGGAGAAAATGCTGAGATTGCACATGAAAGACTATATTCTCAGGCAGTTGTATTGACTACCAAATTAGAAGCCTTAGGAAGAAACCACTGATACTTCAATTTTTCTTATTTTCCTCTTTTGTTATTGCTGCTGTTGTTTTTTTGGTTTTTGGGGGCTTGTTTTTGTTTTCATTTTTTGTTTGGTTGTTCTTTTTTTGGTTTTTTGGGGTTTTTGTGTTTGTTGGGGTTTGTTTTTGGTTTTTTTGGAGGGATTGTTTGTTGTGGCTGGTTGGTTGAAGATGTTTTATTTGGTTTTATTTGTTTATTTTTGTTTTGTTTCTTTGTTTTTAATTTGTTTCCTTGTAGAAGTGGGAATATTGAGTTGAAGGCTAGAAAGAACTGAAAGATAACAGTTAATTCAGTAAAGAGTAAAGTACAAAACTAAATTCATAAATTGCTTCTATTACAACCAGAAATTGATGCTCCTGGGTAAGAGACACCGTTTTTGCAAAATCCCACGTTTTTGCAGAACTGAAAGATTGTATGTATTCTTATTTCTCACTTAATCAATCCCTTTCACCTTCTGTTTCTTTTCTCTTGAATATTCTGTTTCTAACTGGTGTGGGGGAAGGTTTGTCATCCTACGCACCGTTCTTCATCTTTCCCTTTCTTAATGTGGAAAAGGGAGAACAACAACCTTTTGAACCAATATGATATATCACTTTATTTTCTTATCTCTTCGTTTTTGCCAAACAGTTTCATTAGGAGCAGATTTGTTTCAGAGTCCATATGGTCATATAACATCACTGTGAGCACTCAAAGGCTACTGAATTAAATCTTGGCTCCAGTGTACGTGGAACCACTGATTTTGTGAGAGCCAAGACTTCACCCATTCCCCTTAGGAACGGTTTATATTTAGAAGTTCCCCAAGCACTTGGTGACTTGAGTTCTCAAAACTGTAGCTGGATTGTACTGAGCTATTTTTCAATTCTGATCTCCCCAAACGCAGAGATTTAATTATTGCTTTTTCAACAGAACTTCAAATGATAACCTCTAGGAGCTGGAATAAAATCTAAACAAAATAGCTTCAAGCTGCTAAACCCACTCCTCTATTCAAACCAAACACACCCCCTCTACCTTGATTTCGTACTTGCAAATGTACTATGGACTGTACGAATAGGACAGTGATTATGAAACATTTCTCCATTTCAAAAAATTGGTACTTTAAATATAAGTGCCTGTCCATTATTGACATAAAGTGCTGTCAGTGAGAATAAACAGTGAGAAATGCAATGCTTAGGCCTCTTGTGAAGTTTCGTAACTTCACTAGGTTTGATAAATAGGTAACAATTATATTTTTAAGTACAAGATTTTTTTTCACATAGGTTGACACTTTAACATCTATAGTATGTAGCTACGCAGTTTGAGCAAACATATAAGCATTTAATCAGCTCTATATTCTGTTGCTCTTTAATACGTCTGCACATCTTAAAAGTTTCTGCTCTGAAGAAATTTGGCTGGAAATCACTGAGACTCTGAAAAGACAGTAAGGAGTTCCACAGCATCAAAGACTCTGAAATCTGTCTTTAACAGCATTATAAATCTGACATGAACAATTTATCAATTTAGCAATTACTTCAGAGGAAAACTTTGCTAAAATGCATCCCTTTGGGTGTTGTCTAACTAGGAAATAATTCCCAGGTCTCTGCAAAACATTATCCACCATATTTGCCATAGATTACATAGCAGATACTGAAATCATCTTAAACCAGTCAACTGAGAGGGAATTGTGTGATGGCAAATTATTTCTTATCCTTACAAACAGATAGCAGAAACGTGAGGGAAATAAGTTTTTTTTTTCTAGGTACAATTTCCTTCCTTCTTAGGTTTCAAGAAGCAACCAGTACATCTTGGAAGTTTCCTTTTCTGTCCTTTCCTTTCTTCTTTTTTATTTCTTTTCCTTCTCAGAGCAGAATAAATGTCAGCTCCAGATTTCATCTCAGGGAACTCGGGTCACCATTTAATAAATTTTTTCCTAAGAGGCTTAAAGATGCATTTCCCAGACAAAGCTTGAGTATTAGAAGACCAATCATGGCATGATGCTGTATATCCATATTCCACAGAGAGACTTTAAAGCATTTCTGGGAATGGTTCTTTGAAAATCCAGCCTGCTTGATTTTGAGAGGCTGTTTCGATCCGCATGGCAATGCAGATCCAAAGTGCAGTACTTTAAAAGGTAGTATGGTCCATCATCTTTTCTCTAAGGAACCTTCATATGAAGCTTAGGTTGTTACAGAAAGTCGATCTGTTTATTTTCTAGGATCTTGTTGAGGAATAAGCAGGAAGAATGGGATAGATAAATCTTTATATTTGTAAATTATGAGCCTGGATATTGTCTCCACTTTTAAGACATAAACAAAGTCCTTACATTTCAGGAAAATATTGACGTGTACTCTTTTATGGTTTTGTTGAATACTAGTGTAACTAATTTACATATACTGGTTCTTCAGTAAGATTTGGATAACACCAAACCCAAAACCAGTAATAATCTTTTAGACTTGGACTTTTTGTATTTTTAAAAATAATATACAATTTAGACAAACAAAAGCAAGCATAAAAAGAGCACAACTATGCATGTGTAATCTTCCATTATGTTGCACAAGTATTCTTTAAGGGAGAAGTAGGCAAAGTCTAAAGAAATCTGTGGCATTCCTTCATAATTTGGTGGGGTTTAGAAAGAGATAGAGGCATGAGCCTTTACCATAGGAAGTTCCAAATGCCCAAATTTTTCTTTTCCAATCCAGACAAGAAATGTAGAGGCCCCCAAGTACTAATCAAGTCTATATAAGTCATCATTAACAAGTCCACAACGTAAAGTATAGCAAGTCTCTCTCCCTATTCCTTGCTCTGCCTTCTCAACCTCAGTGTCTTTTGTATTTATGTTTTTCCACCTACTTCATCGTGTGTAACAAAGTCTTCCTTCTCCATCCCTGATCCTGAGCCATTAGAAGCAAATTCAATTTCTTAAAGGAAGGATTTTACAGGAAGAAGTTAAATGGCAAATTACAATGTTTATGATGAAAAGACATAAATATGTAGACACTAACAGTAAGACTACATAGATTTAGAGATGTATGAAAAATTATGTTACCAGAAAACTCAGCTGTCAGTTCCTATCTTTTAGAAAAAATTGGGAAAAAAGTCTGTCTGATTGCACTTGAAAAAGGATCAGACCCTTAAATATGTTGCTATAACTCTTCTTAAATCTTTTTAAGCCTATGTTAGGATCTCAATTCTTGTGTCTACCTATGAATAAGAAGCATATATTTTCACAGTGGTTGAATGTATATTTCACTGACTTAAAATGTGTTTTGCAAAGCTGTCCTTGTCACTTCTAGACTGATATACTTCTATGCTCTTTTCCCTTCCAAATTCTGTTTAGATAGCTGTAAAGAAAAAAAATCTGTCTGTACTACAACAGCACATTTTGTATCTAGACATAATTTTACTCTTGCCACAACCTCAAGACTGTTTACTGAGAGGGTTATGAAATAATAACTTTTATTTAACGATTCAAACCTTGACATTAATTTAGGGAATGATTAAAAATACCTAGGACAGAAGACGCACAACCACAGCAAGAAAAAAAAAGAAATCAAACAATTACCCCACACTTAAAAAAATATCTGGAATCTTCTTGTGTATTTTTTTTTTTATACAAGGGGATCAATATTATTCTTTTCTTCCTTTCATGCTGTATTTTCAACCTCCTTAAGAAGACCAACGGATCTTAATTCCTCTTTGATAATGCAAAGTAAATAAATTTTAAAAAAGAAATTTATTCACTATCAATATAAAATTCTTAGTTCAAATCTGTTGTCTTTGTTCAATGTATTAGACAGCATTGATTATACATGAAAAATGACATTAGAAGAACCAAAAGCAATTAATCAACTATTTTATATTTTCTTGGTAATACAGTGTAATTAATTTTTTAGCTATTTAATTGCTTTAAAAGAAATGTGAAGTTTTCTAAAGTTTGATGGTGAACATGAGGTGCTTGTCCATAGAGAACCCCTGGAAACTGAGAAAATACTGCACTTCACTTGAGAGCTTGATATAGACACTATCAACACTTCTAGCAACCCCACAAAATCTAACAGCCAGTATGTGCTAGGCTTTATTTCTCTTGCTGTAATTCTTTTCATATGTCTAAAAAATCAACACAAGGGAACCATGTGACATATTTTTCTTTCTTCATATATATTAATTTGAAAAATATAGATCTAACGAGTAAGAAGTTGTGGAAAGGTCATATTACATTACCAAACAGATGAGTTTCTGTTGGGTAGCATGATTTTTTTTTCACAATTCCACAGACCGACCACCTACTACAGCAGAAATAAATACAGCAAATTTCTAGCTATCTCCCTGTCTCCTGCCACTCACACCCTCTGCCTTTTCCATCTCTGATATGCACTGTCTCACCTTTTTTCCATTATTCCCCAGTTTCCCTTTGTTGTTTTGATAACAGCGGAAAAGTTCCCTTTCAAGTTGTGAGATATAATCAGCAATTATAAAAATATTCCTCTCTCTGCCATTAAATTAAAGGGCAAAGGAATATGGTCTCAGCACCTTGGTCCGCAGCTCAGAGTTTTAAGCTGCAGTCACTACTGTGAGTTTGAGCTTGTTCAAAATACTTCATTAATTTGATCCTCTCCAAAACAGTGATTGAAAGTTTTCAAAAGCTTTATAGAGATTTTGGTGGAGGGAACAAGATACTTTAGAATGAGAACATATCTTACCTACCTTGGAAACTTCCTCATTAACAAGGATTCCTAAGGGGATAAAATCTGGCACCTCACTTTCTGCTCCTACCTCCTCTAGAGTCCATCAAATCAAACTGGACACTTAAATCCAACAGACTGGGTTTTCTTTCCTCTCTACATAGCTCTCTCATTCTTTCTTTTTTTTTCATCTTTTGTTTTCTCTTTTTTTTTCCCTCTTCTTTAATAAACAAAAGTGAAGTCTACCCAATGAATCTTGAACATAATAACACAGTTCTTCTCTTTAATCTTTCTTTGGACATATATAGAGTCAAGTCAGAGGTGAATTTTGCCACTACTAATGAAAGCAAGCTGAAGCTCATATCTCTTTTTTGAGCTAATTTTCACCATGTCCAAAGTGGTTTTGCAGGTATTTTTTCAGCTGTCAATACATTTTTTTCTCTAGATAAACTGTAGTTTATCAGGACTAAAAAAATATTTTTTAAAAAAAGGTATTTTTAAAAAATCCAGGGAAAAAACCTTTTTATTCTTCTTTCACCATTTTAACTTTTAATAGTTGTTGTGAGATTAAAAAATAAGAAGGTTAAAAATACCTCTCCAAAAAGCAATACTTGGGGAATATTGTGCTATTCAAGAACAATACTTAGCAAAAAACTTGCTGCCAGGAATTTTTCTGCTGCTGAGAAACATGAAATACATTCCAGCCACTGTCAAACAAACGTACTATCCCACAACATCCTTCGTAGCTCTCCCAAGTTCTCAATATTACTGCTAGTGGTCTAGGAGGCAATTATAATTTTGAAACATGAGTTTAATTCTATTTTCCCTGTTACTATATTGACAGAAGAACAGTAAAAACTCCACCTGGAACTTGAAGTAAACTCCTCTGGTAGAACAAAAACATTGCAGCTCAAAGGTGCCCCCACAGAGAAATAAAATTCAACTCAGGAAATATTAAAACAATACACTTGTATTTCTTCACATGTGCAAGAGATGCTCTGACTTCCTGGAAAAAGCAATTACTTATGCATTGGACTGATAAATGCAAACCTCCATTGTAGAGGAATTCCTTGTGGAACAGGGGCATATGGTGCCCCAGGACAGTCTAGGCACCGCAGTGTTGGGGTGGCTCAACCTACTCTTGGGCTGAGACCATCGAATGTCAGTCAAACCAGGGCCATCCACTGGGTGGATTTCCCCGCCCAGGACAGTGGGTCGGAAGGTAGACCAGAGGAGATCACTGAGGTCTAGGTCACCTCCCCCTGGGTGGCTCCCAATCCCAAGTTACCGCCCCCTGTTCCAGAAAGTTCTCCCTTTCTTAGTTGTTAATTGTTTCCCTGTTGTGACTTCCGCCTCCCTGTTTTTCTCATTGGTTCTGGAAAATTGTATCCTCCCCTCTGCCTGTACCCCATTGGTTGCT